>NW_024523933.1:7410331-7605626 GCF_017590135.1 Pyrgilauda ruficollis
TATCCAGTGTCAGCTACTTTCTTAGTCTTTCTCTATTAGAGGAAAAGAATAATTCATGCAGTTTATTTAATTATATTTATTTTTTCCACTTTAGAATGAAATTAGCTGTCTTCCCTACAGAAATTTAAGAGCTTAAGTTAGAAATATGTTACTCTAAATTGAAACAAAGAAAACCCAAACAACAAAACCACACAACTATATTGAAACACATTTTAGCCTTACTTCTATTTAGTTTACTTTAGTCAGCTTCTGATAAATTAGACAAGCGCACCACATATTATACTTTCTTGAAAGTATAATAAGCAACATGATAAACAATGTCTTTGGATATAAAATACAAATGGCTTTACTTTACAACTTAAAATAATTTTTTAGGGAAGAAGTTACTTTAATTACAAGTAGATTGTATTTTGCATAATGAAGAGAAATTGTTCCTTCAAGGCAACAATGAATATGATCTATTTCAAATAAGGAATTCAACAGATTTTCTTATTAAAAGTACTTACTTTTTATATTTACCAAGTGCAGAGAGAAACCTCCTCCTAGCAGATTTATCTGTAAAAGTATAGGTAGCCAGAGGAATACTGTTTCCCCAGCATGGGATATTTTTTGATCATGATCTGTAACTTGAGGATTTTTTTTTTTTTTACATATTAAACATGCTTTTGCTTTACTTCATAATTCAATATGTAACAAGACCATGAATAAACATTTGGATGATGTAAAAGATATGTGTTAAACTCACGACATAGCCAGTATACTTTAATATACTTTAATATAGTGTGCTTAATGCCTTTCTTTCCCAACACATATATACAAACATGCTATCCACCAGTTCCAAGAAGACCAGAACTAACTTTGCTTAATTTTAGAGTGAATTACAAATGGCATTTGTTATATAACTACAGAGGAAATAAAGCATCCACTGTTCTAAATGCCCATGTGCTATTAAAAGTGACTACTATTTTGCTTTTGTGAGCTGCTGATAACGGTAATTTTTTTAAACAACAATTAACATTATGTACTTAAGATGTCAACTCACACATACTAGTTTTGCTTTTATCCAGAGTTTTCAGGCAGAAATTCATTACTGACTGACAATAGTGCTCTGACACTATGGAAATAGCTATTAAATAATCCATTTACTACCAAATTAATTTAGCAGTTTTAGATTGATAATAGAAGCTGCTATTAAAAATAGCAGATATAAGCGTGCTCCCCACAAAAACTAGAAGACTCAGGATATTTACTTTTCAGATTATCTTTTTTCTATATCCTGAAAGTACTTCAAAGTATGAGGTCTTGATGTTATGGACAACTGGAAAGTGTTTTTAGTCTTCAGCTCTTTTCAATAACAAGTGATAGCTTATCTTCACATGACTATTTCATCTTCATAAGTTTGATATTTGTGTGCCAAGTAGTACATTATGCTTTTGAGTCAAACACTATGGAACACTGATAAAAAAAGTTTCTAAGAATGTGCATAACTGATGTGCAAGAAGAATGATGTATTATTTCGTAGGATCTCAAATTTGCTGAAGATTCTCACAGTTTTTGCTGTAATGTATCTGTTCTGTATTTATTTTCAGTCTCATAGCATTTTTGGGAGACTCTGTTTGTTGTTGGCCTCTCAGATTAATCTGAAGTCCTAATTAGATACCAAACCAGACTGTATTGTAAAAAAAGCACTATCAATGCAAAGTAAGGTTGTCTTCCCACTGCATTCACTCTGTAATCCATAATTGCTTCTCCATCCTCTACCACCTTTAAAGCAAGCCTACATACAACATCAAACATGCACAGAATAACTAATCTGAGTTCTCAACTTTGGCCACAAAGAGCTTTGAGGGTTTTTGTTTGTGTTTTCTTATTGTTATAATTTTGTCTGTTTGGTTTTGGTTTCATTTTTGGTTTTTGTTTGGTTTTGGTTTTTGAAACTGTTAATGGAAAAAGTTGAGGAGATGGATTTTGCTGGGATGGAACATTACCATTGTGATAAACAGGTAAAATGTACCAGTTTTTCTGTTCTGTTTTGCCTTTATGGCCATTGCTGGGGCAACCTCATCATGTTAACACATCAGACATTATTCCTATAGCATAATTATATTATAGCTTTAAATTAACAGTTAACTTTTGTTAACTTTTTACCTAGCTTTTGTCAAGCTAAATAGAATTATAGATTAAAAAAAGAACATAACTTTAAAAATTCTCTTCCACTTCACAGAGGAAATATTCAATAGTTTTAGAAGTATTTAAGTAATATCTAAGTAACTTCTAGTTAAAAGCCTTAGATGTTTTATTTATAGATTGGAATACCATTTTCTTTTCTTATCACTGTTCATTATATTTATATTTTAACTAGTTTATGTGAGTTATTCCTGGTTATGTTTTAGTGGATATGGTGGCATTTGGTCAAAGATTGGTTTTGGTAATCTTGGAGGTGTTTTCCAAATTAATGATTTTATGTTTCTATTCTATTACTTTTAATGTATTTGATTATTCACAGAAAAACAAAGTTGTATGAAATGGGCCATCAATTTACAGGACTATGTACAGTTTATTTTGAAAGGATTTTAAACTGTGAAGTGTTAAACAGGATTCAGAGTGATAGTGACTTTTTCATAAAGGCCATGGAAAGAACAGGGAAAAGTGAGCCTAGCAAAACTATTATTTGTCCTTTTCACACAAATTATAGTGCTTTTGTTGGTGGAATCCCCCAAAATCCAAGTGAAATGTGAGTGACTTTTTCATAGGGGAAGACTCAGTAAAAACATGTTCAGTTTGTGGGAGTTTTCTCCCTCACTTTCTATAGCATGCAAAAGGATTTTGCATGAAAAGCCTTCTCAGATCTGAGCTGCAACAAGTTCTCCTTTGTCACATACATATTTTCTGAAAAATCCCTTTGCCCACGGTTTTTCTTCTGGGAAGCAGAGAAGTCTCAGAGAAAAAGGAAAACAGTAATTATCTCATTGTTTCTCCTGTGTTTTGCTGCTTTGGAATGTATTTGGAGATTGTTTACCACAGGTGATTTTTTCATTGGTTTTTGCTGTGAGTTGCTTTGACTTATTGGCCAATCAGTTAGCCAAGCTGTGTTGGGGCTCTGGAGAGAGTCAAAAGTTTTTATTATTATCTTTTTAGCTTTCCGTAAGTATCCTTTCTGTATTCTTTAGTATAGTATAGTTTAGTATTCTTTAATATAATATAGTATCATAAAATAATAAATTAGCCTTCTGAGAACATGGAGTCAGATACATCATTGCTTCCTGCCACGAGGGCACCCTGCAAATACAATACTCCTTCATAAGTATTAGCAAGTTTCCTTTGAATAGGAATTAGAGAGAAACCGTTAGTTATATACAGACTACATAATACTGGCTCATTCAATTTCTGTTACTCTCTCTCCTCCTTAACTGAGAATATCTTAATTTCTTCAGTCTTTTAAAGGACTTTCTGATCTTTTATGATCTCTCTGTAAAACCATAATGAACTAAATTTAAATCTCTACTGTGTGTCTTTTAGGAGCTGTTTTAGTCTATCTGCACTACGGGAGGTGCGGTGGTAGAAACCAAACAAAAAAGACAAACAAAAAACTAGTCAACAATAACTTGGTGGTCTTCAGACTCACATTCATGTCTATAGGACTGAAACTCATATGCTTTCCTTTCGTGTAAGAAATAATATTCTCATTTAAGACAAAACCTTTGTACTCATGAGGTTGTGTTACAATATGCCTAAGAAAGAGAAAGCAAGTTAGAGAGTGAGAATGCCAGGTAATTATGCTGTGAACTGAACTTCCAAACTGTGGTTCAGTTGAAGCTACTAACATTACCAAATTTATTTTACCAATTATTTTAACAAATTTCCTGCCTTTTCACTCCTAGACTGATAAAGCTGACATGTCACAGTTAAAAATCCACTCCAAAGAAAAAATATAGTCTGAGAGAGGAAGAAAAACTATCTTTGTGGTATAAATGGAAAATGCGTCTCAGTAATTAAATTACATCTTTAATGAGCTTAGTTCTTCTCCTTAATCTCAGTGAACTATTTTTATGTGATTTCTTATGCCTATGAATTCCAGAATAATTGAAATACTTCTACCTAAATAAATTATTAATTTTGGCTATAGTAACAGAAGAAAGCAAAGGTTTTTTTTTTTATTTTTAACATTTGTCCAAACATTCTGATTTTAGCTACTTAATTTATTAAAGGATATGTTAACTTAAAAGGTTAAAAAGTGCCATTATGTTCTTTTATGTAAAAATTCACATTCAGTAGACATAAGGCCAAAATTTGTTGATAAAGGGCAGTGAAGCAATTGGTGTAATTGCCTGTGAAAGTTTTCAGAAATAAATCTCAGTGTGAAAACTATTTCTGACTACGTTTGGGTTTTTTGTGTATTGATACATCACTGCTGATAAGAGACCCAGTTAAATATAACATTAGTGTTAGATTTAATGATGATGATTTAGAGTATGCAGAGGCTGCTAAGAAGGTGATACCATTAATGATATTAGAAGATTTATTCTATAGTCTCATGTGCAGGAAAGACTAAATACCTGAAGGAAACATATCACGGCAGTTTCCAGCAGGGCTAAGCCTGGCTGGGGTGCCGTGGCCAGGATAACTCAGTGGAGGCTCAGAACAGGTCCGAACTCCCAAGCCATTCCCAGCTGCCGGCAGCCTAAGCAAGCTTAAGCGATTTCATCTCTTAGTGATTAGCAGCTCTGTGATTTCAGCTCTTTAGCTTGCTAGGTGCCGCAGCAGCAGACACAGGGAGAGAGAGGAGAAGCGCTGTGTGAGGTTCCAAAGAATTCCTTATTAGGGTCTTCCACGAAGGTTCTCAGTGACAGCTCTTCTCCCGAACCAGGCAGAATTAGGGGTTTTTATACCCTACAGGGGTTTTGGAAATTGTCCAATAGCAAGGGTCAGGAGAAAGTGACCTATAGGCTTACAGAGAGATAAGCAGGGTCCGAAGGCGGAAGAGAGGGGCTTCTAAGGCCCGAGTCATCGTGACTTGGCATTTCCTAGCTCAGGCTTCTGACTTCCAAGGAGGCCTTGCAGGCCCTGGGCCTGCTACAGAAAAACAGGCAGGTTATTTTGTGGCTTCTGTTTAAGGCTGTATCATAGTTTTCCAGGAACGGTGGTGCTGGATTTGGGCTGGGGTAAAGTTAGTTTTCTTCATAGTAGTTGTTCTGGAGCTATATTTTGGATATGTGTTAAAAACAGTGTTGATCACATAGGGATGTTCTGGTTGCTGCTGAGGAGTGATTACACAGAATGAAGGCTTTTTCTGCCTCTCATAACACCCCACCACCCAGGAGGCTGGGAGTGCACAAGAATTTGAGAGGGGACATAGCCAGGATAGCTGATCCCAACTGAGCAAAGGGATATCTCATACCATATGACATCATACTCTGCATATAAAGCTGGGGGAAGAAGAAGGAAGAGGGGGTTTAGAGCAATGGCATTTGTCTTCCCTAGGCATTACTACATGTGATGGACCCCTGGATTCCTGGAGATGGCTGAACACCTGCCTGATAGTGGGAAGTAGTGAATTAATGCCTTGGTTTTTTGCTTGTGTCCATGGCTTTTGCTCTTGATTTACCTATTACAGTGTCTTTATCTCAACCCAGGAGTTTTTTTCTCTTTTACTGTTCTGACTCTATCCCCCATTCCACTGTGGGGGAAAGTGAGCAATTGACTGCATTGTCCTTAGTTGCCAGCTGGCATTAAGCCTCTACAACAGTTTTTACAGAGTTTTATTTATACATTTCCATTTCTCTGATAAGAAAGTCTCTTGCTAAAAGCTAAAAGGTTTGACTACTTAACCAGAAGTCCACCCATCCCAGCTGGAGTAAAGGCTGTGTCTGTGTGGACAGTCGTTCAATACCCATAGAAAAATCCATTAGGCATGGAGAGATCAGCCCTATGGAACATGCTGTAGGTCTCCATAATAACTCTGACATGTTTAACAATGTGGAGTAATTTGTTCATATTCATTTGCCATCTGTGTTGCACATGTACAGTTACTGTGTGCCCAAACTGAACTGGATTCACTGAATATGTCCACAGTAGCAAGTAATGCAGATAAATAGGACTGGGTTTGTAGAGTGAAACAGCTGGTACTGTTAATACGCATTAAGTCTTTCGAAACAACTTCACTTTGAACTGTACATCCATCAGCTGTCTGGGTTCCAGGCAAACTCTTGGATTTCTCAATAGGTTCTTGGTCTTCTCAATAAGTTTGATTTAAAGTGCATGCTGAGGGCAACATAGAGATCTGCTCCAAAACTCACTTCTAAACATAATTGAAATTCTCTTTAAATGCCCCTAGTTACCTCTGAGTAAAACAGACCATTGGAAAATAACAAGTAATACCTGAAGGTTAAAGGAGAAAAGGATGCATGTTTTCTTTGTTGTTTTCTTCTGATTTTGGCTTTTATGGAAATGTATTAGTCACCAAATCTTCCATTGGGAGTAATCCCAGATTATGGATTAATTTATTAAAAGAGGCATGTACTGGAGCTGAGTTTCGACAATGCCGTGTTCTAAGGGACAGGAACAGCTGGATAAACGCAACTCTACTGCTTCACAAACTAGATCAGGTGTCAGCTTTTAAAAATTCTACTGCAAATAGGATTCTTGGAAACAACATTTCACTTCCAGGGATGAGTAATATATTCTATGAATAGTCTTTTTGTAACCAAACTTTATAACACCAACCAAACTTTTTCTCATTACAAACACAAACTGGACAGTAGAGAAAAACAAGCTTTAGTGGTCTATTACAGCCTCTCCAGAGAGAATAAATAGCTCAATTATTGAAATGAAGCTGAAAAAATTCTTATATAAAAAATGTATTGGCTTTTCAAAAGTAGCATCTATGAAAGACAGGTGAACATTTTGAATTTATTTTTAATAACCTAGCCCCCCCTTATTTATTTCTATAAAGCCAGAAATCTTTAATATTTATAATTTAAAAACAAACAAAAATTTCAGCCTACAGAAGTATGTGAGAGAATATGAACTTCTTGTAATGTTATGCATCTCATAGGTCTCAGACAAGAAAATATATCAGACTGACTTGGAAAAGAAACAACACTTTGGAAATGTTATATATGGCTATACCGTGCTTTTTCAGAAGTTCAATATATTCACTGAAAATTTATATTTATTTTACTGATCAACTTGTCCATTTGTTTAATTAGATTAATCAAGTCCTACTACACCTGGTTGCTCAGGACACTGTTCAAACACCTTTTGAATGCCTCCAAGAAGAGAGACTCCATGGGCTTCTCTAGACAGCCCATGCCAGATCTTGGTCACCCTAGCAGTAAAAGATAAAAAAAAAAAATCACATATATAAAATATTCTGTTTGTTTTGGAGCAAGGGGGAAGGGAAGGGAAGGGAAATTCAAGGTTCCTCTAGGTTTTACTAACACTAAAACTGAAATACCTTAAAACATGACAGAGTGAAACTTGTAACCTGATTAAGGCAGCTGGAGTTTCTCCACTGTTTTCAGCAAAGGTGAGAAACTGTTCTGATGAGCTCTGATTTGTCAGGAGAGCTTTCAGTAAAAATCTCTTTCCTGATGTTCAGAGGGAACCTCTTGTATTTCAGTTTCTGCCCCTTGCCTCTGGTCCTCTCACTGCACAGCATTGAAGAGTCTGACTCTATTACTTTTGCACCCTCCATTTAGGAATTTATATGGATTTGATAAGGTCCCTCCTGGGCCTTCTCTTTAGGTCTAACAGTCCCAGCTTTCTCAGCATTTCCTCACAGCTATGCTCCAGACCCTTAGTCACCTTAGTGGTCCTTTTTAGGATTCTGTGTAGTATGTCATTGTTTCCCTTGTACTGGAGAACCCAGAACCAGTTCTCAAGAAGTGTTATATCAAAAAGTGGTCATGGTGGAGAGAAAGACAGAGATTTGTCATAATGCATGTATTTTTGGCTCTGAAGTCAGAAGGAACTACAATGGTTCCTTGCCCACAGCAAAATCACATCAGATACTTCCATTTCACTAAGAAAAGCTGGTTGCCTGTGAGGTGGTAATCTTTCTTCCACATCTTTTATACCTGTGAAACAAAGGTTACCAGAAAATTTGTATCAGTTCTAACTTGCCACACATCAAAGCATCCCCTCCTTAGTGCACTGGCAGAGATGTGGTAGGCTTTAGCAGATCCAAAGCCTAGTAGAGATGCAAAATACCACTTTAATTTACATATGCAGGTAAGGAGTATGGGCCTTTTTTTGGCCTGGGGTAAGAGGACAGCTTTTATGTGATTAATTAGACTGGAATCCAGATGTGATAAACAAGTCCTTTACATAATTTTGCTGTGATGGCTGTTGGTCCATTGCATTGTTTTGCTTAGCTGTTTTAACTGCTAGAGGCCTTGCCCAGAATAAGGATCTGCTGGGCAGATGTTGTTCTGCAGGTTGGCTGAAGGTTTCTCTGCAAAAATGTTGTTCTTATTCTTAAGATGACACAATTCAGTAGTTCCCCTAAGCACCATCTTTTCCAAAAAGCCCAAGAATTTAAGGACTGAGAAAATCTCGCAGCTGCTTGGTGTGATGATCATAACGCCTCTGTGACTGTCGCTGGTCTCTGCTTGTTCTTCTCCTTTAGCTTCCCACCAGAACCGAGTACATGTTACCAGCACTGTCAGGATAATAAAAAACTGATGGTGGGAAGAGAGGTAGGTGAAAAAAGTCACACTCACATTGTAGCTTATATTGATCTCTGTCTTCAGTACACTTCTGGCTGCTGGCAAATTCATGGTCCTCTAAATGCCAGAGAGTAGCTCTGGGGAAAAGCAGAAAACAAGAAAAGTTGGGGAAACAGCAAGACATGGAGTCTGCTGTTGTTGGAGTCAGATAGTACCTGGACACCCTGAACAAAATACCTATGGCAGCTGAGCAATCCACTGCCACATCTCATCTCATCCATACCACTACTCCAATAGCTGCCACGTGTCTCACTGTTTCTCTCACTTTTCCATGCTTATGCTATTCCTATCAACCATCATCCTTGTATCTCATTCAACTGCCTACAGAACTAACACCTAACTTTGCCATGGTGTTGTTTACCAACTTGCTTGACAGAAATTAATAGAAAATTTGTGCATTAAAGGCAGTTTTTAATATTCCAATAACTCTGTATCACAAAACAGAATTGAAAATCACAAATAAAAAAAGTGACTAATAATTTTAATATTGCAATTATTCAAAACATTAAAATATAAATTATTTTTATGTAATCAAGAACTAATGTTTGAAAAATTGAAACTGTCACCTGACTTTTTTGAGCATTTTTGCCTTTTTAAGTATCTAAATTCACAGGGCATTAATACTTTCCATATATCCACTGAAAATATTTTACCATTTTGACTGTTACATTTTGCCCTCCAAAATTACTTAATTTCAAATTATGAGAAAAGATATTTATAATACATTTATGAGATAAGATCCAGGGATTAAAATTCCATAAATGCTTCAGCTAGCCTGAAAGATTTTGTTAAAATATATTTATTCAAGAAAGAGAAGGTTAATGTAAATATCTTAAATTACACTAGAATTTATAACATTTTTGAGAACATTGTGTCACAGCCTTTCTCATCACTAATAGCAGATTCTTTGGCAGCTTCTCAAGGTAACTGGTAATGAGGATTGCTCTGTCATAATAGCATAACCATAGACTAACATTAAACCATTAAACATTCCAAGAAATGCATAGAAGAGTACAATTTAAATTAGTTAATCAGAGGGAATAGAGAGTAGCAGTCAAGTGAAGCAGTGCATGATCTTGGAAATAATGAAATAGTGTTATCAATAATTCAAATAAAATAATATTTTAAAAAAAGAGGAAAAAAGATTTGCCATACTTGTGTATGTGACTGGCTGCAGGCATTGTTTTGTAAATTAATAAATTAAGATCAAATACTTGATCAAATATGCTATTCAGGTTTTCCATTGCCAAGTTCTGTATTCAACTTGTCAGGGTTTCAAAATGTCCCTGGAGCTCACAGCATTCTAATTTAATTTGGGAAGTACATTGAAAGTTGCATATGGAATAACGTCAACATCAAGGGCCTTGTAAATACTAACTTTAATTCACTGATCTATTTGAATTTAGAAGAAAAAAGAAGAAAAATCACATGAATCAAAAGCTTTGATTTTATTATCCTTATTGAAAAAGTCTTTCAGTAATCAAAATAAATAAGGAAAGAAAGGGAAACTCCTTTAATCACAGAAATTGTTAACCAAGTGTCAGTCTTGTGGAGATGGAAAACTTGAACAGATATTTGATCAAGAAT
Source organism: Pyrgilauda ruficollis (assembly GCF_017590135.1). NCBI lineage: Eukaryota > Metazoa > Chordata > Aves > Passeriformes > Passeridae > Pyrgilauda > Pyrgilauda ruficollis. The sequence goes on from NW_024523933.1 coordinate 7,420,648, forward strand.
TTGGCCTTTATTAATCTTTGGCCTTAAAAAAACAATTTCTGTGTAAGAGAATGTGGCAACTGAGGGTGTGTGCTTGTTTAAGCTACTTGAATAAGGACTATTTAGTATAAGAGAAACAAGTAAAAAAGACATTTGTAATTAAACATGTGCACACAAACCTAAATATAACAACAGCTACAATAATGGAGATCAGAGCTCCAGTGTAGACAGGACATAAAGGATCTGTTCAGACACAGCCTTGAAGATGCTTACCTTGAACACTGTAACTGCCAGAGGGAAAAAAAAAAATTTGCAAGAGTATTATGGGTTACTTGAGTGGGGTTTGTGGAATATATAACACTTACTATGGGATGTTTAGGGTAAGGGTCAAAGATGGGCAAAAGGAGGCATCATGTGACATCAGGAGGAACAAGCGTGGGAAGACAGAGAACAGACAGGATAAAAGGGGACAGCTGCATGTAAAAAGGGCCAGTCAATACACTCCCAGTTTATACTATCTTTTTTATTATATAAATCCATTTTTCTTGAATAAATTTTCCTGTGTGATTTCACTTTCTGTCTCCCTGAAAACGGGAAAAGAATCAACTGTATCTCTCAGCCTGGACAGGGACTCCAGGTACCAAGTTTGTCTCCAGCAATCAAGGAGGAGGGAGTCTTGGACTGAAGCTGCTAGAGGAGGCAGACACTCTTAATGTGCCTTAACAGCTCAAATCCCAAAATTCTCTAATATGGGTGTTTTCTATTTTGAAGCCTGAATACTGTTCTGGCAGAGTTGCATTTTAAACATAATATGCTATATTTAAATTTTTCAAGTAGGAGCATTCCGATTTTTAATCTCAAGCCTTTATAAATATAGGGAGAATACACTCTATGACAATGATTTATAATGAAGAAAATGAGAAGTCAGCAAAGTGACTATTTGTGTATCTATTTTAGACAGCATGAGAAAAATATGAAAGCTGACCTCAAAACTCAAAGGTAATGAAGGTTGACTGCATGGGATTGGGACGAGACACATTGGACCATACACTTATTTCTGAGAAGGAAAAGAAACCATCACTTATCAGAAATGTTAATATTTGTATGTTTATATTTAAATAAAAGACTCAACTCCAACTATCATAACATCATGTACACACTCAAAAATATTAAGAAAATAACAAAATGTAACAGATGAGTTCCATGCAGAATAGCAAAAAGTGTAACTTCATCTCATAAAACCGTATCTTTTAGGCATTTTATGTTAGTGCTAATTTTAGGCATTTTGTGTTATTTTTTTCCAATTCCCCACCACCACCCTCTGCTTCCCCAAAAAGGCCTTATTTTCTCTGTCAAAACATGACTTTTATGAGTTTTGCCAGCAGCAAGGATTATTCTCCCACAATCCTCATGGTAAATTAGAAATGGCGAACCTCTAAAGGTTTGGAAGCACAACTGAGATAAACAATTTATCTGAAACTTTTCTTAGTGGCCTAGGGCCTTTTGTGGGAGTTTATCATTCAGCATTCAACCACATGTTTGGAGAATTAATACTTTATTGTGCCACATGGGAGGAATCAAAGGAAAGCCGGTTCCAGAAGTCATACTGTCTCGGGGAAGACTGGAAGCATGAACAGTTTGAATTGTGTCAGTTGAGGAGAGAAAATAACCTGTTGCCTTTTTTTTTTTTTTTTTCCCCAAATAAATTTTCTTCCCTCTTGGGGATCATCCAGATTTATTACTTACCAAATAAGGGGTTTGTATCAATCCATGTATGTCTCTACTTCAAATGTTTTGGAGAAGCACTTGAAGACTCCAGGAATAGATTCTAGTCCCTGCTACACTGACAGCTTTATTCTGGTCATTATTTCCTTTTGTATCTGTGTAAGAAAAAAGCTCATTACTATCCTAATTTTATTCCAGATCTGTAATACTAAATCATTTTAGAAAAGAGAAAGTTGTCTGATGTTATAGTCTGAGCTGCTGGTGAGTACTCATAGCTCTAACACTCCATGGTTCTGGATATCTTTTATTTCTCTTCCCTATACTCTATACTCATTCTCTGTCCTGTTAACTACAGGCTGAGCCTTGTTCAATTGTTCTGTGGTCACAGTTCAGTACTAGACAAATTGCAGGCTGTGCATTTACTCCAGTCCTTATCCCAATTAGCTTTCTTGTGCCATCATTGTTACTGAAATGTACCACTCATTGAATACCTAATATTCATAATCCCAGAACTCAAAAGTACTTTCTATTTTCCTAGTTTGTTCCATTATATTTAATTTTTCTCAGTCTTTTACAGTGTTCCCTGAAATAATAATGTATCTTAATTTGGATTTCAGACATGGTTGTTATTTTGCCAATGTATTTCATAATCCCTTTTTCTTTTTTTTTCTTAATCAGAAACTGGATTAATCCAAGAAGAAGATACTTTTGCTGTAATTGGGACAGTGGAAACTGTCTGCAGGTATCGCATTGATAAAAAATTGTGCAACTGCTTGTAAAGACTATGCCAGGATGGAATATGGGGGTTTTTTTGGGTAGATTTGCTGAAAAAAAGGCAGAGATGATACTACAGAATTTCCATTAATGATTGTCCTATTTTAGATACAATCTCAGTAATGCTGAGATAGATTCTGAATAGAAAGTAAAAAGTCTACTCTAGAAATAGATTATGTGACTATAGGTTTACTAATTTATGTGGTTTCCTCAGTTTCACTTTTGCAATTACAAAATGCATCACACTGTGATTTTTTTCTGTCTGCCTAATGGACAATTCATCTCATTGTGGTAGTAACCTGCCAAATTGCCACTGCAATTTTGTAAATTTCCAGGGCTTTCACAGACAGAAACAAAACAAGATCTTGCATTTTAGTTGATTAAACTGTACTCCCTACTCCAACAAGTGAATACAAGCAGAATTTGTGCTTCTACCATTCTGACCACTGAGACACTCCTATCAAAACTCTCCAAGCTGCTGAATCACAATAATGATTCTCAGAAATACGGATTTATCACTGCTGCCTGCCCTCTTGATATCAACTTCAATCTTTTATATGGATTTGCTTCTCAGAAAACAACTGACCGTGACTGTTGAGTGCTGTTCCTCTTTCCTAAAGGTAAACTTATAATTACTAGAGATGAAGGAAAGATATAACAGCATTAGTAACTACTTAAAATCTCAGTTTTAAGAAAGGAATTCTTCACAACTTGGTCATCAGCTATAGAATAAATATGGTCATGGATAAAAAGATTATTCAATAATTTGCTAAAGAAATGCAGTGAAAATATAGACTGAGAAGGGCAATATCTCTTAAATGCAATTCCACACAAAAAAGGCTTGACCCTGCAAATTTTACCATTTTAGTAAATTCTTTTTACTTGATGCATAAAAACTACTTAAAGCATAGACAGTGTGTTCTTATTTGGACAGTCCTGGGCACAACGGGACTTAATAAAATAACTGCTAGAGCAGTAGAATCTTGCTAAAGTAACTTTTACAATTTAAAGTTAAGATTAATTTCTAAAGAGGAAACATTTATGTGTTAGGCTGATTACATGAAAAGGTTTTCTGTGTAATTTAGATAAATGTTTTCCTGGCAATGAAACTGAATAAAAAAGTATTAATTATTCACAATGTAATCATTAAGAAATTGGGTAATGGTAATCACATTGCACAGCCAAATGAAATTAACAGATGTCACCAAGAGGAATAAGATAATAATATATAATTAAATAGGGGAAAAAATCACACAAAAAAAAAGGTATAAAAATATTTTGCAATACCACTATTTTTAAAATGAATGGGATCTTAAAGAGGACCAAAGGGAATAGAAAATTATTACTCTGTGTGCTTGTGCACATACTAAATTGCTAAAATTTCTGGACAGCAAGTAGAAGAGATTTTAAAAGTATATCCAGCTTCTATGCCCGACTGTGTTTCTTCTCAAAGAAATAAGGGGATGTATGTGAATAAAATATTTGGACTGATTTTGTAGAAAGTTTGTCTTCACAAAAGAGACTTGCCATGAACCACCCTTTAGGGATTGTTAAAAAATGATATTTCATCGACAAGCAGCACTTTCTGTCTTAGAACTTGCCCTCCTTGAAAGACATAAATTAAGAGATCATGCATCGTCTGAACACCAAATCACAGTTTTCTAGACCCACACTAAAAATATGCAGTGCTGAATGTGTTTGTTAATGGGTATTGGACATGGATTGCCAGCAAGTATGACTATGACAGTGCAACTTGAGTACTTCGGTCAGTTATGTTTTTACTATGAATCAACCTTTGGAAAATTCCACACCTCTTTTCCTTTCAAATGTTCATATTTGTGGAAAACAACCCCCCATGTTATGAATAGATACAACACAAAAATGGTTTTCAAAAGTATTCATGTAATCTCAAATATATACAATATTTAAATTGTACAGATATTATTTTGCAGAATTACGTGCCTGCTTTGACTTGAAAATCATAGAACTATTCCAAAGTTCTTAAAATATTAGTCCTAACTTATGTTTTTACAGTATTTTATACCAGCTTTGCTTACTACACAAAAATGGAAATGAAAAGAAGGGTTCAAGGAGCCCTCTGCAGCCTCTCCTTTCTACCTTTCTTGCCTGCAAAACAAGTAAAGGATAATCATGTCTTATGCCACATCAGATGATACAAAACAGCACCACCATTTCACTAAATTCTATTTAAATAGACATAAAGCCAAAGAAACGAAAAAATATACAGTAACATAAGAATATAACTGATTTTAAAATTAACTTTTGGTTACAAAAACAATTGCAAAAGTGCTAGCTATAATAAAGGCATGATTTTCAGTGAAGAAAGAGACAAATGCTTTAATAGTAGAATTAATTCTTCCAGAAAAAAGGGTTTCATTTATTTTGAAAATATAAATTCTTTTCAACTTTAAGAAATTAGAAATTTCAAAATTAAAGGGAATTTAAATAAAAAATGTTGCAGATATTAGAACTGCTATCATTGAACTGAAATAGAAATTGCACTTCATCATAGCTTATTTTTCTGAACTTCATGTTATCTCTACTTTTAGCCATATTTGGTTCATTTCCTACAACATAACCAATGCTGGCTTTAATACAATAATTTTTAAAGTGTACTAATTCTATAACACTAGGTTTATTTAACAAATATAACCTATGGGTGTCATAGTTCAATACTCTCTGACACTTTTAGTTTTTTCATATGAGGAAGATTTAGTGTTTTAGCACTATTTTTTTTTTTTTAAGGTAATTGACATTACAGGGAGTTTTGATTTATAAAAGTGATAGAGAAATAGACTGAATTGCAAACACAAACATAATACAGCAATTGCAATGTACACTTGGATCACAGTACAAATATGATTCCGGTCGCCATGCTCACTGTCACAACTGAGCATACCCAGGCGCTGGAAAGGACTGCAGGGGTTAATAATAGTTCAGGCTCTTTTGCTCTCTTTAAAGCTCTCTCTGCTGCTGGCTTGTTTTTTATACTCTGTGCTGGGATGAGGCACTTAAAAATGTCCTCCATGTAATCTGCCTGGATTAGGAATATAATGCATTCAAATTATTCATTTTGGAAGATCATTTACAAAATTGGTTGATCCCCTTTAACTGATGCACATGAGTATCTCCAGGTAAATTCACCTTCTGATCCCCTTGTTGAGGGAAATGCAGCTTCCTTTACAAAGGCTGTGATCCTATTCCCACTTTAATTTTTTTTTTTTGGAGTTTCATGAGCTCAAAATGCTTGTCTAATTTATCCCAGTCTTCCTGCATTGCTGGGGTTTGCTGATCACTTACAAATTGATAGATTGATCTCATGGCACTTGTGTTAGTATTCTTTCCAATTATTTGTTAGAAGCTCTGAAAAATCCATGACTTAGTGTTTCATATATATTGTATCAGAATGATCTTTCTCTTGGATCCAGTTGTTGGGGTTTTTTTATCAGAAAAATAAAATAAGACAGAATTAACCATGTTAAATGTCAGACAAATAAATGAGCAGGTTTTTGTCAGTTTTTACATGAAGGTGAATTACAGTCAATTTCTTTCTTTTTTTCATATTATTTGCAAACACAACATATTCTTGCTGAACAGATCCATATGACCTTCTCTTCTTTCAAGTCTTAATCAGGGCACAGTCCTTCCATAAAACTACATATGAGAGTACACTGAGATGGTGGGAGTATATTTTCTATGTACTGCTTGATTTTTATTTAATCTGGATCCAACTCTACATATGCTGACTGTTCTGGGAACAGATCAAAGACAGATTAATTAACATATGTTCCAAGAACCTTTTTGACAATTTGGATTCTTGGTTTCTTTGACATACGCCTTTCTTTTCCTCTTAGTTTTTGATAGCTGAGTTACTAATTCAAACAGAAAAAATAAAAAAAAAAGGAATAAGTTGTCAAAAGCATTTTGGGCACAGAACCCTAAAAACATGCTATGGAAAACAGCATGCCTGCTTAGTAGGATGATTCTACTGTTTTAACAGTCCCCTCTGGTACAACTAAAGGTGTGTATATATGTGTATATATATATATATATATATATATATATATATATATATGCAGCTATCTAATTTCACCAATTACTTAAATAAATTCCAAATTATGTATATATTGATTCACTTGACTAGGTTGATTCCAAAGAAGCCATTACTGTCAATCAAATAAATTATATGCATTTTCAAAATATTTATGTTAAGCAAATTGCAGAGTTAATGGGAAAAATAAAAAGCATATTTAAAATTATGTATCATTTGAAAGACTATCTATGACTTCCTTACCCTGCATTACCACATAGATACATTTTGGCATATATTTGTTTTCTTCAATTAAATTGGACATTAAGATATATGTAGAATAATCTGGAAAAGTTTTTTTTTTTCATTTATGCTGGAGTTTTTCTGTTATAGCTAAGGATGAAAATTTACATTCACCAATTCTGGCTCTTGCTGGACAAAGGTTTAAGGAATGCACAGCAAAAAAGCTGCAGAGAGCCTTCAAAGTTCGTTGCCTGAATATGACATTACTGACGATGTAAAGGGAGCTACACACTTTTTGTAAGGTCCGGGAGACACGCAACAGTCCAAAATGTGAGCTTCTCTACCACCTACACGTCACCTTAGCTAGGAAGACACTCAAACAGCTGACTTGTTAAGAAATAATAATCAGCTATTCCAGTCTTCAGCTGCTCTCCACTCTTCACTGCCGGTGAATTCCATTCTTTAAAAAAAAAAAAAATAAATGGCAGTTAGAGGGAGACAATGGGAACATGACCCCTAGCCTACTATGTGGGATTCTTACGAAAGGTGGTGAAATAGGATTCTGACTCTTGTTGCTAGGGCTGCTTCTCTAATTTGTTATGTAAAAGCACTGCTGGGGGCAGGGAGCATAACCCATGCAAGCACATGAATCAGTAATTTGAGCAAGTATATACTCTTTAGAGTCCTCCTGGATTAAGGAAACATTCTTCATTTTTACTTCTCTGAAAAGGTAAGCCTTTAGGTCTTCTCTGCTCCACAGAGCAGTGGGAGGAGAAAGCTGCCTGATAAATACAACACATTAAGAAACCCTTACTTCAGGTGCTAGCTGAAGTAAGATCATCTGGTACAGCTCAGCAAGCCCAGGCATCTGGTCACCTTTCTTTCCCCACAACATCCCATATTTAGGTGACTGTTGCCACATGGCAGGATCTGCAGTTTTATTCAGGATCAGCTACCATAGACAAATAAAGAAATTCTATCAGGATCACACGATCCAAGAAGATTTTCTGGGTTTGTGTTTGCAGTAAAGAGTATTTCTAAATATTTTTTCATCAGTTTGACTATTCCCATAAAATATTTGAAGGTGAAAGAATCTTAGAATAATTAATGCTGGAAAAGATCTCTAAGATCATTGAGTCCAACCATTAACCCAGCACTACCATGTTCACCACTAAGCTATATCCCCAAGGGCCACATCCACATGCCTTCTGAACACTTCCAGGGATGATGGTTCAACAGTTTCCCTGGGCAGCCTGTTAGCAATGCCTGACCATCACCAGCTTTTTAGTGATTGATATATCATTCAATGTGGATAATATCATTGCCAGAAATATATGATTAAACGTATACACATGCAAAGTTGCATCTTATCTACCTGGTCATCAGGATGCCAAAAAATTGCAAATTGTATCTTTAAAAGTAATAAATAAAAAACAGAGTTAGAGTTCTATTAACTCACAGTTGCAATAAAAGAATGCACAGTGTTATGGTTTAATGTTCTTTGCAAGTTATTATTTCAGTAAAAATGCTAGTTTTACTTACAGAGTTTTTTTTGCTGTCTTTACTGTTTTCCTGTGTTGTAACAATATGCTGATATCCAGTCTCTAAGAGCCACCATAACCTAGGAGTAGATGCAACTCTTCCCCTTGTCTCTTTCTCTTACAGAATAAAGCAGAAATTTTTGAAAGCATGTAGACAAATGTAAACTGGAAATAATTTTATTTCATCTTTTCTAAACTAAAAGCTTGGGATGTAGCTTGATTTTCTATAATCAAATTTTGCTTCATTAAAAAATGCATTTATAAAAAGAAATCATAGAATAAGCTTGATTTTACAAATTGTAGCACCTTGTGCTGTGATTGCAATTTAGAGTGACATGTTGCCACTTTGAATTATTTTGCATTAGCAGCTGTGGGTTTTTTTAGAATTACAAGTTAATTTGGCCAACAGCCAGAATAAATAGTGATGCAAAAATGTCTCTACATTTATTGTACTTGAACAACTGGAAGTTTTTTAGCTTCAGTGTTCCAGAATAATTTTATGTAACAGCAGGAGGTATGTAGACTTCAAACTAAACTACTCCTTTGATGTAACTTTTTAGAAAACTACATAGAAGATACAGTTTGTTTTAATTACTGGGGCAAATGAATGAGTTCATAGGATCAATCAGTGAAAATCCTATTAACTGACTTAGTTAAAGCTAGAGGTTTGACAATTATTATTATTAGAATACATATTTAAGGTTTTGGATTGATTTAATTTTTCAGTTTCCAAAAAAACTTTGACTCAAATAGCATCTGGAGCCTCAGAAGTTCTTTCTCCTACTTCTTCCATTCAAGTAAGTGTATTTAACATTAAAGTTTGGCTTCAATAATTTGTCTTTCTCTTTTGAAACAAAAAACAAAGAAATTAAAATCTCAGAAATTCTTCCCTAGAATTCATAAATGCTTCTCTTTAATTTGTAAAATGCCATTGCTAAGATTCTTAGATAGAAAATACTAAACAGCTCATAGATTTCTTTCAGTATCATTTAATTTACCAATGCCTTGGTTTCTGAATGGACCAAATGAATCCAGAAGCATCTTTATGAAGTGCTTTAAGAAGCCTTAAGCACTTCAGAAATTATTTTTAAAAATTCAGTATATGAACTAATAAACAGCTCCAAAAATCAGGAGAAAATACAAGTGTCTGAAACCATATATTTTCTGTTTGACCTGTATGTGGTTTGATGATAACTACTGATATCTTGCTGTATAACATCTGTGCCTGAGATTAGTAGTCAGGTTTTGTAATAAACAGAGTTTAGGACTTTTCCATAAGATCCCTATTCTGGACATTATTTCCAACGTGAATGACACCAGTTTAAGAGTAGATGGAAATGTTTGGAGATTATATGGGATGCCAGTATGGGTTTGGAAATTTTTGGCAACTCTGGTCTTTTTTTCAGGTGACTATGTACACATACTCACCTCTGCTGAAGAAAAGCACACTTCTTGCCATTCTCCAAGAATTGTCCTTCTTCATCTAATGAAAGGCCTCTACCTAACAATTATTCTTGATAATATCGGCAATAATAACAATAATTAAAAAATAGTTTGCTTTTGTGTTTTCATAAGCTTGCTTGTCAAACTTTCAGAGCACTTGTTCACATGCAGGTGTCTATCCTATGTTATTTAACAACAGTTTTCTTTTTTAAATAATCCTTGCCTTCAATACAAAAAGATAGGTATAGTATTCTGTGTAAGATTTGTAACTGAGGAACAAGAAAGCAGAAGAAGGGGAAGGTTTGTGAGGAATTTGTGAATTGTTCATTGAGAAGAACAATGAGTGATGGGAACAAGGAGTGAATTTCAAGTTCTTAGCTGTATATGTACGTGTCTGATGCTTGACTTTTTCTAAGTGCTTTGCAAATGTTAACTAATGACTAATGGAATTGAAATTTAAGTAAATTTTCATCTATCATCTTGATCAAAAAAAAAAGATTATTAGGCTTGAAAAATTCATAGTTAATGCTAAATGGTACTGTGGAAATCTGTGTTTAACCTTCTGATATAATAAATAGATTATATCAGTAGCTTATTAATTTGCAATAATTAATTTGCAAGTTGGTCTTTAAATGTTGGATGCATGTTGACCCATTCAAAAACTTGTAACAGGAAAATTTCTATTGCTCTTTTCATCAAAGTATCCAGAATGTTCCAAGGGAGAATTTATCTTTACAGATAGCAAATTATCATCTTTGAAAATGACAAGAATCAGAAAACCTTTGTTTATTTTGAATATCTTTTGAATATAAGGTATTTGTCATAAATGTTCCCTGTAATTGTCATACTTTAGCATGCTTCTCAGAGACTTCTTTAGATTATGCCTTGTTTAGATAATTTTGCAGATGGATATGGAGACATATCTTCTTACCAGTATTTACACTTCAGAACCCTACTGGACCTAATGGGAATTTATCTGATACTCCATTAAAACTATTCTGTTCTAACATTAGAATACAGTCAAGTTGGTAGATAAAGACAGCATCATTTACTGGACCAACAATTGTAACTGGGAAGAATTTGGCAAAATTTAGGTACAAAATTCTTTACTTTGGTCTAAATACAAACAGAGAAAAAATATTGTCTCTTTAGTTTAATATGCATAAATTGGGCATTCTTTGAAATCACTGGTAGTTGGCATCTGAGAGAAGGGAGTTATTTTAATTGGAAGTGAGGAGAGACAAAGAGAGAAAACTGGGAACAGAGAGGAAGGAAACAGAAGGAGAAAAATTATGCAGCCTAAGAAAAAAAGAATGTTTGTGTCTTGAAGTTTTGCTATACAGGATTCAACCAAGCTTTAAATTTTAATTTACAATCTCATCTTTGGAAGATAAGCTGGTGATCAGTGAAATGAAGATCTTCCTTACTAAGTGCTACATTTTCACTAGATTTTAGAGTGTGTCAATTATTACACATAAGGCGAATTGATCAAAAGCATGCTTTTTCATCAGGAGGATATGGTAGTATATAGTAACAATTTGATTTATAACTGCAGAAATATACATCACATAACAGAGTGTTGTATGCCACTTTTGGAAGTAAGGCTTCATCTCAATCTAATGCGTATGTTTTTTCCCTGGATAGTGACTATAATTACTATAGCAACTGTTAATGAAATTTTTGTATATGCAATTGCAACATTTTCATGCTCTGAAAGACAACTGTTTTAATATTTATTAGTTTCACTGAGCCTAAAATAATAAAAGTAGTTGAAAATATTATATAAGTTCATAGGTATGTTCATGGATACTAATTGTGAAGAACTATGTAAAAAACCCCAAAAACTAATAAGTTATCCAGATGAAATTTAAATTTAAAATTAAATGTATCATCCACAACAGGTATCTGAAATGTATATTGATGAGATCTAGGCTATTATTTTTGCCATTTCAGGATTTTATTAGCTCTGAGTTTTAATGACTGTGTGTATTCATGTAAAGTATATACAGTGAAATGTTTTTTTGCTGTTATTTGACTTCCATGTGCTACCATTCCTTACAAAATAATCCAGCTGGAGATAGATTCCCGATCCTTATATAAATTATGTCACTTCTGTAATATATTTTGTGTGATTTACCCATCCCAACAGAGTTTTCTTCTCATGTCTTCTGCTTCCAGCTGGGACGAGTTGGAGAGAAAGAGTAGAGATCAGGATTTGAAACTCATTAATCAACTGCACAAAATACTGAAACAACTACTACCACCCAGAAGTAGGATGAGGGTTACTTATCCATGGGGAAATGAAGACTCTATTAACTTCCCAGTCTCTCAATATCCCGATGTTCCCTGACAAGCCTAAACTGCAGGTCAAATTCATCTCATTTATCACACAGTGGAAATCTGATGCTTTAGTAAACACATTTCAAGGCTGTGTTTGGTTTAAAGTTAGCCAAAAACAACAGCTTTCCCTTCCTCAAACCAAATTATTCATTTAGATTCCTTTTTTTTTTCCAACCTTTCAATTTTTAATGCATAACATTAAAAAAGCATGTGACAGAAAACCACCTGTGCAAGCATGTGCTACGGCAACTTAATAGGAAAAAAAAATACTGAAAGAGACAAATCACTTCCACCTGTGAGTTTTAATTTTGCCATTTTAATATTTACTCACCTGCCATGGCGATGGAACTAGAGTACTGTGACCAAAACCCATTAAAAAAAATAGACACAATTCCACTGAATGTAGATAGCGTTTTGTGAGAACTTGAAGGAACAGAATAATCATGGTGACAATACCAAGGAAAGAAAGATTAGTTGCTTCTTTTTAGGTTGCTTCTAACTATAACATGAACCTGTGGTTAATGAAATATTTTAGGGTGAATTGAGTAATACTGAGGATTAGATAATGTACAGATTCTTTAGGCAACCATATATTTAGGATATTTTAAAAATATTTTTACTGTATTAAAATTTCTCCTTGAATTACTATTCCTACTGACTAGTTACACTCCACAGTCAGTAGCCTGAACCATCAGAGCCTTGTACCAGATAGTAGCACTTTCTGAAATATTTTACAACTTCAGTAAGCCAACTCTGATACAAACAGAAACCTGGTAAGTTATATACAGCTTTAGAGGTTCTGCTATCAAAAGTAAAAAGTAAGGGAAGGGGGTACTAAAGAGAGGTTTGCTAAAAAGGGGAGATGCAAGAAAATGCTCACATTGTTCCTATATCACAATAAAAGCCAAAAGCAGCTTAGTGTTCAAGAGCCATAACTCTCAAATTTATGTATATCTATATATATCTATATCTATATATATGTATTTATCTATCCAGATATAGATATAGATAATATTAGATTCTTTCAGCACATAACTAAAGGAAACCAAATTCTTCACAGTCCTTCCTAATTTAATTTTGTCACCCAGAGCCCTCCTAATGCTGAGTAATTTCTATGCTGTCTAACCCTCTGAAAACTCCACTTCCAAATATAGTTTTGTATTTAGCAGATGTATTCTGTAGTGACAAACTTTATATACAGACACATAGCCATAAACCCTCAGCAGATGGATATTTATCACTTAGCAGTTATCTACAAGCACAAGGTATTGTTGACCACCTTTCATGGATCAGTTCACTGGTTTATCAGTTCATTAGTATTTCCTATAATTTTAATAGAAGGTGAGAAATCAAGTACCCAGCGTGAGTTTGTAGAGGTATCTAAAATCCTTCAAAGAAGCCAAAAGTCTGAGAAAAAAGGGGGACTTAAAATTGATGTAATCACTGCTGTTCTTCTACCTGTCTTTCTCTCCAAGCCAGCATCAAATTTCTGATTTCAGTGTGGAAACTTTGAAATGGTCATCTATTTGAATATTTAATAAAATACCAATCATATGAAGTAGATTCTATGCATGTCTTAATTCTCCAAGCTCTGTACCATTAATGTTGCTAATGTTCTTCAAATGGAGGTCAAATTATGTATTTAAAATTATATATTTTGGATTGCTTTATCTTTCAGTAAATTTGGATAAAGGTATGGAGACCAGATTTGTTGCTCTGGGTTTCTTAATCTTAATCTGTTAAAGATTATCCGTGTAGAAAAGGATTTTTTTGCTTCAATGCCAAATGGAGATGTTCTGAATAGTATTTGTTCTGCATAGAACACTATACATTTTATTTTAGTACATATTTAGGAAGCTGTGACTCATTTTTCACATAGAGTCACAGGAAAAGAAGTCATTCTGATAGGTTTCTTGTTTGGATTTTGTTGGCTTGTTTATTTCTTCATCTGTTACACGCTTTGTATAATGCTTCAGTCATGAATGGTCAACCCTGAGAAGGCAGAACCTTTCTTGAGCTTTTACTTCTGAATTACACTACTTTTTGTTAAATATTGGTATTTTACTTATAATTCCATATGAAGCAGAAAAATACATAATGATTTCACTTATGAAATGAAGAATAATAATATTTACTTTTTAATTGAATCACCACTGAAAAAAATGGGTATTGAACACTAAAAAAGAAAACTTTGATTTAATTAACAAAAAGATGTAGAAGTGCAAAACAGTATCATGCTGTGAAAAACATCAAGCAATCTTCATGTTGAAATTTGAGCCATGATTCATACAAGTCCACCTTATTTCAGAGGCTAGACAGAGAATGCATTGATTGCATCACTGAGAAGGACTAGGGAGTTAGCAAAAAGCCCAACATGACCTGGCTAAGTGCATTTGCAGCCCAGAAAGTGAACTCTAACCTAAGCTGCATCAAAGAAAGTGCAGCCAGCAGGTCAAGGGAGTTGATTCCCCTCCTCTACTGTCTTGGGCTGGAGGGCTGTGTTCACTTTTGGCACCTCTAAAGGAGGGTATGGACTTGTTGCAGTGATTCCATAGGAGGGACACAAAGATCACACTTCATCTGTGGCTGCAGCACCTCTGCTATGAAAACAGACTGAGAGGCTTGGGTCTGTTCAGCCTGGATAAAAACAGGCTCCAGGGAGACTTTATATCAGCCTTCCAGTACGTGAAGAGGAACTACATGAAAGCTGGAGAGGGACTATTTATCAGGACAAGTAATGATAAAACAAGGGGCAGTGGTTTTAAACTTAAAGAGGGTAAACTTTAACTGGATGCTAGGAAGAAATTCCTTACTGAAGAAATATTTTGATTCCATGTGAACATAAAAGTCTTTGAGGCCAGCATGGATGAGGTTTTTATCAACCTGGTCTAGCCCACAGCAGGGGATTGGGATGAAGATTTTTAAGATCCCTTTCAATCAAAGTCATTTTTTGATTCTATGTTTCTATGATTTCTTAAGAAACATTAGAGAAATCAGAAAGCACAGGAGATTCCTATCTCAAATATGAGACCCGATCTGTGTGACTGAAGGAAGACGATTGAGGGTAAAAGGATAATGATACAGAAGTCAGGGAAAAATATGGTTACTACTCCATGGACAGACCCTGGTCAGAATACCTGACCTCCTGTGCACAAAACACTCTAAAAGGGACTAAACAAGGGTGAAACAGGACCCCATAGAAGTGGTGGGGCACACGAGTCTTGGCTTTCCTGAAGTGCTGACAGACTAATCAAACACTAAAGGTTTGAGAAAATCCTCTCTTTTCACATGACAGTGACTCTATTCACATATAACTTGTTAACACTGATTTATTCTCAGATTGTTTTTGCCTACACCTTCGGTGTTTCATGAGACTGTATAAGCACTCTCTATATATATCACCACAGACATAAAAAAATATGGTATTTTTATAGTTAGATATTTGTTATTCTGCTGATATCTGCAACAGTTAATATTAAAAAAAACCTATAAAAAAGACAATTTCCTTGATTCCTTGCAATGAAAAGATTCATCATAATATGTAAGTAAATTACTTATTCTAGCTAACAGTGATAATTGCAGAAAATCTGCTTAGATTCATGGGGTGCAAATAATAGTCAGCTATCAGGTTCGAAATTCTTATTTCTCATAAAACTTTTTATTTTTGAGACATTAAGCAAGTACTTCCTTTACTTTCACACAGATTTTATTTAGAAAAGTTTGGAAATATCAGAGTGCCTGCTGCAAGGAAGTCTGCTCATCAGCTGTCTTTCATTAATGCGCTGGTATATTCTAAGATCATAAAGTACAGAAGAAAGAGATGGAGAAGTTGGATCTTACTGAACTTTTGTCCTGAATATTAAGAGCCTGTGGTTTCTATATTGAAGGATTGATAGCTTTTTTGTTGTTGTTTTTTTTTTTCCCCCTGTTTATTTGTCTTTCTGTTCCAGAAGCATCTCTCCTCCTCCTAGGATTAAATTGAGCTATCTTGTCTGAAAGCAGTAGAGACAGTAACCAATTTGAGTTTTGACATTTAGAGATTGATGGAAGAGAAAATAACATAGGTAAAAAATTTAGGCAGTGATGAAATAGTATGTCTGAAGCCAATTACTCAGAAGACAGCCCTTGTACTAGCAAAGGAGAAAGATTTACTTTAAGCTACAGAAAACAAATGTGCTTTATAGATGATAATAACATCTCATGTAGAAAAATCATTTTCATTTCTAGAATATTTAGCTACCTGACAACTTTTTTTCCCTTAAAATAAATGAAGAAGGCTGTTATTAAAAGGAACTGATGGGCAGCGCACAAGAATCAGAACAGAAACACTTTTCTGCTAAAAATAGTGGAAGAAAACTCTTTTAGGTAATATTTCTGATGTAACATTTTTACTTTTCATAAAGCACCATTATAAAGTTTAGTTTTGGCTCTTATAAAGAACAATGTTCTTTAGTAGAAAGCTTTTATTGGTTGTCTGAATTTCTCCCCTGAGTGACCTGTTTGGGAACAGCTGCATTAATCTGAAGTAAGTGCTTACTAAGGTAGAGTTTAATAACTGGTGTTTTCTTTTTAAGAAAATAAATGGTTTGTCATCAAAAGAACCCAGCCCAAAACCAAAACCAAAGCCAAAACCAAAACCAAACAACTATTAGAAAGAAAAATAAGTTAATTGGGTTTTTTAAAATTAATAAATGCCATTCAAATATTAGATAATTCATATTTTCATTTTAATGAGACAGTGAGCTGAAAACAAAGAATACTTGTCTGAAACTTCAGCCTGAAAATCAGCATTGACAAAGGAATAGTATGGTGGGAAAGGAAATCCTTCAGTTATAGCAGATGAATGTTGGAAAAGATTGCCAAGGGCAGGTATGCAATCAGCCTCAGTGAAAGATTCAAAGACAATTTACACCACTGTGTGAGACCTGGCTTAGAAATAATAAAATATTTCCTCCTCTAATGCAGAGGCATTGGCTAAATGACCCAACAGAAACCTGTCACATCCAAAATACTCTTTTAAGAAAAATCTATTACACTGAGAACTGTAATACATTTTTTTTCTACTGCCCAAGGAAAATACAAATCTGTATTTCCACTGGGCATTCTGGACATGAGCCAGCCATGTCTGCTGTGTCCATAAACTCAATTGTATCTTGGGCTGCATAAAAAGAGGTGTAGCCAGCAGGTGGAGGAAGGTGATTCACTGCCTGTTCTGCTCCTATGAGATTGTCATAGGCAGAATGGGAGCTTCAGACAAAGTTTATTAAAGAAACCCCCCCACTGAGTCACAGGGCACAGAAAGGACCCCCTTGCTTTTTTAACTCCTTCTCAGAGAGGAATCTAGGTGCAGCTGGATCCAATCCTGACCCCAGATTTAGTCAATTGCTTATGTCTAAAGAATTATATAGCTGTAATTGAAACTTTATAGAACTTTTTTTTTTTTTCTTCAGGATTAAGTACGACAAAGCAAATACAATTATATAAATAAACCAAAGGATTTATTTAAATTATTTCATTATTATAATGATGATAATTATTAGACAAAAATAGCTTAATCGGAATTATTTGCTACAAAGCATAGATAGTTATAGCTGCTAGAGTAGTGTACTATTTTGGAAGCAATATTGAAGCAATTATATTTAAGCAGTTATATTGAGGCAATTATATGAAAGCTAGCAAAACAATTATTAAGTTGAGATTGGTGTTACTCACCCATACCAATGACTGTGGGCATATCTGTTGCTCAGCATCAAGGAGTAACTTTGAGGGGTGTTCCCATTCAAGGGAAAGATCCTCACACATCTTAGGAAGATACACTAGAAGTCCTCACTGTGCAAAAGTGGGACTGGCCTTTTATGGATAAAGTGATTGATTGCCAGTCATATATATTTTTTAGGTAATGTGTTGTCAGATTTCTTCAGCCAAATAGACTTTGTGGTGAAAAAAGTGTTACCAGCTTGTTGGTTTCTTCTGCTCAATGCTTTTGACTCATTTCTGTATCAAGGCCTGCACATCCTTGCTGCTCCCAGCCTCATTCAGGGAATATCTGTCTTGTGTCCTCATGGTGAGTCTGATATGTCAGTCAAGCTGGTCTCAGCACTCTTCAGCTCTAACAACAGCAGACCCTTCTGTCCTGGTTGCAGAAAGAGGGTATAGTGTAGCACAATGTGGGCACAACTGAGGTGTTGTGTTACACAGCTGACTTCATCCCTGGGGAGCATGATTTCAGGAATGTGAAATACCCTTGAGAAGAGGACCTGTTTGCCTCACTCTGTCCAGTGGAAAAGCTGTTGGCATCAGTCATGGGTACTCCAACCTTTAATGCCATCTTTCCCGTACTCATCCTTTTCAGCTGCAGGTCCAAAGTGTTGTGCTGAAAAAAAGCATCAAACTCCAGAATCGAGGTGGTGCTGAACAGCAGTGCCTGTGGGGCCGGCTATATCCCTGTTTAGGTAGAGCATCCTGCTACAGAGACCCCAACAGGAGTACTGTGTCCATGATTGGGGTTCCCAGTAAGGGTCAGTTTGGATTGGTCTTGAGCAACCTGATAAAGACGAACCTGCCCATGGCAGAGAGTTTAGACTGTATAGTAGCAGAAGTCTCTGTTGGAATTTTTTGTGATTATTCTCTGATTAAAGTTACTAAAACCACAAAAACATACAAACATACACCTTACTTTTATTGCATGAAATAATGTATTTCTACCATGAATTTCTACCGTACATTTCCAAAAGTGTAAAGTCATCATTTAATTCAAATCCATAATTTAATCTCACTTCCTGTGTTTAATAAATTATAGAATTTCATAAGTTACTTCATACAAACACAGGGTATTAAATTTAATTCATCTCTCTTCAGGCCAGAAGTCACACAGTAAAGACTCTCAGGGCTGTACTACTTGATCTCAAATATGCAGAGGTGAATTGCAGTAGGTCTGGAGGCTTGCATATAACAATTTGCTTGTTCTAAGAGGTGTAGTTTTGACACAGCTGATTAGCTGTTTAATCCCTTTCCCAGCAGTTTTGTACAGCAGCATGGCTGGATGTAATCTTTCTGAGCACCAACTGCTAATGACCTGTTCTAGTTGCCCCTTATTTTCAGTTTGCATTTGTCTTTCTTGGCTCTTGTTATGCCCCTTTTGCTGTACTGAAAACACCATTATAAAGAGTTATGTTTACAAAATTGGATTAGATCACTTGTTTATCTCTCTCAATAATTTTCTTTAAACTCTGAAGTCTGTGGGTTTTGTATTTTATCTACATTCATCCTTTTAACATGAGCCCTTTAGATCACTGGAATATTTGTCATTTAGTGTCAAGTGAAAAAATAAACTCACTCTCATTGTTTCCCTTCTTTGAACTCCATGTTTCCAGTACACTTTTAATTTGCATGGACATGGAGTCTGTTTATACTAGAATGCCAGCATTCTTTTGAATGCCACCATTTGGCCAGAGGTACTGGGATCAGAAATGAGACCTATGATAAATCAGTCTTATCAGAGCTCAGCCACTAGAAGAGCTTTTCTTTATTTTTGACACCTCCTGTCTTGTTTAAATCAAGTCTTACACTGGTAAAATATATGGACTAAATTGGATATTGTAGTCCCAGTTCTCCGACTGTTGGTGTAATCTGATTTATAGAAATCTCTTACAGCCCTGAAAATATTGATCTTGAGAAGAAATCTCAGGACAACCAAGAGGCTGAGAAGTATTTAGTCTCTCCTTATATATCACTTCATCCACTGGCCTGGCATTGATATCACCTTGCCAGCCCAGTACTTTCTGACCAGGCTCATTTAGGTTTTCCACATGCGGGAGGTTCAACGTTTCAATATAAAATTTACTTAAAGATAATTGACATTGCAAAAGATTTTGATTTAGCATAATGCAATGTATTGATATCACAAGACAAGCACAATACAGCAATTGCAGTGTGCAGTTGGATCAGTGCAAACACAATTGCTATTACTGGTCTTTGTATGTTCACTGCCACAATGTTATGGCATTCCTAATTCCTGGGAGACATTATGCACGTTGAAGTCAGCTCAAGGCTACTTCTCTCTCCAATGCTCATTTTGACAGTTGCTCAGTTTTTGGGAGCTACTTCCCCCAGGCGGGTCTGACTAAATCAGGAAGAGATTAACTTTTTTTGATTAACTCAGGGAAAGCCATTTAGACAATCACCTGATACACGTGGCAGACACAGCCAGGTAACACAATGACCACCTGATGGTCCCTTTAGTGTTCAAGTAAGTTCAGCTTTCTTTACAACACCTGTGTTCACTCCTTGAATCCTACCCTGAATTACTTGAGCACATCACCTTGGCCCACCTCCTCCATGGCTTCTTCTAGTGTAGAAGCTTATTGGTCATTCACACAGATATATCCAGTTTTCAACCAGAGTTTTCTCTTCTCCATAGAGAAATTGCTGTGCCATAATAAACATGTTGTGATAATTCTCCATCAAAGGAAGCAGGAGACCAAGATAAATCACAGATACAAACTTGATGACTGAAGCCATTTACCATTAGCTCAACTTTGTTGTGTGACTTAACCTGAGACAGATTCCTTGGCATACATGTTTACCTTGAATTATCAATGCATATGACTCAGGAGCCAGAGTAGAGGAAACCTGTCCTTTGGGATTGCAAAATGCTTTTAAAACACATATTCTTTTCTTTACAGTTGTTTCAATCTAATGTGGCCTCCAGCATAAATTGAAGCAGCCCATGGAGCTGTTCTGGCTAGTGTCTCCTTAATACAGTTGCCTCTGAAGGTCTTTGAGACCCAGAGCTGAAGGCTTTGTTACTCCTCCTACCCTTAGCAACAGGTAAGGACTGTGGGATGATGAAATGCACCATAGGGATGGGCAAGTTTAGGGATTTTTTTGTTTGTGTATTTTTTAAATTGCAGTCAAAATGGCATTGGGTTTGAAATTGTTTAGTCTGAGTGGAGAAATTGAGCCCCATTCACTGGGCAGAGAGGGTCAGAAATTTCTGTAAACAAATCAAATATGATCTTGAAGGAAGTAATGCCCTCAATACAAGATCTAGATTATTGGAGAAAATTGCTTTATTTTCAAAATAGTGTCTCAAAAGACTACTGAGAACCTGTGGGAAAACCTGCAAAGTATTATGTCATCCATTCTTTCAACAAAAGAAAAATTTTATTGGTTAAGACTGTACAAAGTTTTTGCTGTCTGTGGGGAATAAATGATGGTACACGTTAAATTACCTCGATATGTCTATATTCAGAAACTGTGTAGATCAAGACTTACTAAAGAGAATGAGCCAGAGGTCATTAAAAAGTCACTTGTAAAGTTATTGATATTTTTAAACAGAGCAAAGAGCACTTGTACCCACTTCTTAACAATTCAGCTCTGATAAAGCTGAGAGACAAGGAATGAAAAGTTGAAATGCAGTAAAACCAACAAGAATAGAAGCGTACATCTATATTTGATTCTAACCTTTCATACTCTTCATCTATATTTTCAGCAAGGGTATGATGTTTCCACATTCAAATAAAGAAAGCTGAAATTATTTTTCTTCAGATTCGGAATAATTTCTGCTGCTGCTGCAGAAATACTGGTGACAAAAAGAAAAGCAAAACATTCAGACAGATGTCACTGGGGAGATACCAAAAATGTTCATCTTCACAGATTTTGGGCTTTTTGAAATAAATTAATTTATTATTGAATTTCTTTTGAAGTAACAAAAAAGCTGAAATTCATGTATACTGATGGCTAGGAAAGTCTCCTAGCCAGCATGCTGTGATACTATATAGAGTTTACCAGTTTTGTTGTTCTATTTTCAAATGAGAATTACTTGAACTCTGTGGGTTGAGATTTTGGAGGTTTTTAGGGATTTTTTTTGTTTGGTTGATTGTATTTTTTTTTTTTTCAATAATGGTACTTGGAAGATACCTTCTTGATACAGTTAATCTTGGAAAGGCTCTTTAAGAAATTTACCACGTTGAAGATTTCCACCAGATTAAGATATGCAGATAAATTATTCTTTAAGTTCTAGAAGGAACCTAAAAGAAATCTTTGACTCACAGACTCTTTAAGTGAAAATATTGTTAGCTTCGGGTGTGACAGAGGAATATAGGTTCTGAGCGGACACAATTTCAGTGTGTCCTAATTCAATCTACCTTTGTGTCCTAAAGTAGCTTCTAATGTATTTATAATTATGGAATTTCAGAAAGATATGTGAACACTTCAGAAGTCTTTGAGGACTACCAAGAGAAAGGATAAAACTTTCCAAAAACTGCTGACATAGAACAAATGCTGGAGTTAATATGAGTAAGAAAAAGAAGTTCCATAGTCTCTCTGGGCCTTTTGGACACAGAAGATAGGTGAGATTTTGGAAAGCTATAGCCACTGTGTCAATAGAATTGACAGTTCAATATAAAAGTGTTCCCTACAACTATAGGTAATAGTAGTCTAGAATAATAATATAAAATGATGGTATATTGGTATCTAGTCTCAAATTATTTCAAGAGGACTGAACTACAGAGTATAGAAGGTTTATATCTGCCAAGTTAAGGATAGCTCTAATAGAGTAATGGCAAAGTTCTTTTGGTCTAGATGCCTTTATCTTTAAAGGTAAAAATACATTGCTCCTGAGAAAAAGCATCAAACATCAGCAAAAGGAAGAATTATGCATTTAACTGTGTCTTCATTATTTTGTTTTGCTTGGTGTAAGTGTCCATGTACATTAGATGTTGAGAAATGTCACGTTTTAATTCCTTTTCAATCAATGACAATTTATTTGCCAATTGTGCATTTTAACCTATACTCCTAAAGTGGGGTGTGTAACACATTGATATTGTTGCTCTAACTGCTCTAAAGCTTATGTGTCTTATTCATATTTGGGTGGTAGACACATTGCAGACTCAGGGACTGAAAAACGTCAAGTCAGAATTTCAACCTTAAGTTCAGAATGTTTATGCAGTAAAAGGAAGATCTGACAATTATAAGTATTTTCTTTAAAATAAGCAACCAAACACTAGCCAAAGAAATGCACAACCAAACGCCAACTCACAAAACAAACCCACAATGTAACAAATGAGAGGTGAAACTTTAGCTACTGCATAAAAATACCTGGGAACGGCTGCAGCCTGAGAAAACTATTGCTACACTTTTTAGTGTGCTTGGGATTTTATTTGAATTCCCAGACCAGGGCTCTGTCCTCCTCTTTACATGCATAAATTAACTCCATGTTTCAAAAGAAAATAACATGGTAGTGTCACCTTTGGACCAGTACGTTACTAGAACAAATACCCAGGTTTTGATTTTGTAAGCAGGTGCCAGAATAGGCTTAAACAATTTAACAATTTAACAATTGAAATCAGATTTAAAGTGCATCAAAAGCGATGTGACCAGCAGGTTGAGAGAGGGGATTCTTCCTCTTTGCTCTGCTCTTGTAAGACTCCACTTGCAGGATTGCATTCAGCTCTGGGATTCTCAGCATATAAAGGGAATAGAACTGTTGGAGATAGTCCAGAGGACAGCCACCAAGATGTTCAATGGTCTGGAGATTTCCTATGAGAAAAGGCTGAGAAAGTTAGGGGTTTTCAGCCTGGAAAAGAGAAGGTTCCCGAAAGACTTTACTGTCATCTTTCAGTATTTAATGGGGGCCTGCAAGAAAGTTGAAGTACATTTTTCGAGGACTTGAAGTGACAGGAAAAAGAATAATGGCTTCAAACTGAAAGAAGGTTTAGATTAGGCATGAAAAAGAAATTCTTTACTGTGAGACTGGTGAGGCACTGGGACAGTTTGCCCAGAGAAGCTGTGGATGATCAGCCCTGGAAGTGTCGATTAGGGATTTGATTAATGCGATCTAGTGGAAGCTGTCCCTGCTGATGGCAGGGGATTGGATCTGGATGGATCCCAATGCAAACCATTCTACAATTCAATGAATATTGCAAAAGATGTGCATTTTAATTACATAGATGGTTCATTAGTCATGTAAATACTTATTTTGACATGAAATTGGAGAAAATATTTTCCCTTTTTCTGTAATTTGTTAAAAGCTTCTCATTATTGCATTAATTGAACCTTAACTGAGCACAAGGAAAATGTGAGAATAATTCTGGGTGGGTTTGGCAGCACTTACACAGAAAGAAACCCATCTTCCATTTCTTGTTCCTTTGAATGTTTAACAGCTTAAAACTTAACTGAATGGTTAAACTGATTGTGAATAGGATGGGGTCTTCAAAAGTGTTCTCGACTTCTTTCAGCTGATTTAATATTTATGAGCATTCTGTGAGAGTCTGAAGAGTGATTTCTATTAGAATTCTAAATACCTTTAGAAGTCTTTTCCTTTAATACAATTATAGTTCTCTAGTTGTTACAGTGCTGTCTTCAGGTTGCCTGCGGCTTTCAAAGCTCTTTTATTCAGGTACAAGAGAAATTTAAGTTGTAGTCAACCATTAGCAGAACAGCAATAGCTTACTAAAAGATTATCAAGAACTGCATACCTCTAAATCAAAACCTTTGTAGTGGTGAGCATCAATATATCTAGTGTGATATGGCAGTGAAGAAATGACCATATACTCCAACTCTACAATGAAACAAAGTTTTAAACTCTGATTACTTCAAATGATAAGCAAAAAAACTAGCTGAAAAAAACCCCTTCCACTTATTAATAAATAGTAATGATACTCATTTTATAACTTTATATAAAACAGATCATGTGACATGTCTTGAATATAACAGCAAAGTATTTGAATTAACACTTTCTAAGTCCTTTTACATGATATTCATAAGTAGATACCAAGGGCAAAATTCTTGATATAGAGTGTTTCAGCTATATTGAGAAAACTTTAAGAAAACTTTAAAAAAAGAGCCACTGTTAAAATTCAGAAGTACATATGAGTTAAGAAAACAATTTCCTTTTATAATAAGTACTTTTAAAGAAGAAACACAACTTCACTTGTGTAAAGATGTAGGTACTACTTCCTAATTAATAGCAGAATACTGGACAAAAAGGCAGAGATTAAACTTTAAGGCTTTTTCCAAAAATATGAAGAAAGAAGGCATTCTAACTGGGAAAGGGAGACAAACAAAGAAAAGCTTCTGCCCTGCAATTTTACCAGAGAGTTTCTTGGAAAGTACTTTGAAGGTAGTCTTGAGAAGTAAATGAAAGTGGTAGAAGGATTTTGTGCCATTTCAAAAGAAAAAAAAAAGGTTGAGAGAAAGATGAGTTTCAGTTCACTGCAGTGGTGAGGCTGAACTAAAGCAAATTATAAATAAAAGTAAAGTATGAATACATTTAGTACTTAGGTTATGCGACAAGAATTTCTTCAAGCAATCATAAAATCACAGAATCTTGTAGGTTGGAAAGGTGCTCTAGAGGCCGCCTAGCAAAACCTTCAGTTCAAACCAAATTCTGTTTGGCTATGTTTTTTTGTCCAGTTAAGATTCAAATGTCTCCAAGGGTGGAGATTCTACAAACTCTCTCAGCAACCTCCTTGTGTTTCCTCCCCCTCTTAAAGAGGAAATTTTCTTGTATTGAGACATAGCAACTTGTGTTTGTTACTTCTTGCCAGAAGTCTCAAGTTTCTAGTCCACTCCATTTTGACACCTCTGTTCACTTTTCCCTCTTAAGGTAGCCTCCAGTTATCTCTACTTGGGGCAAGGTCTGGGGCTGTTGTCTCTGCCTGATATTCAAAGAGCCTGTGAATCTCCTGTTCTTCCCTCCTGATGGTGCACAGCTCATTGACCTCCTCCTGCTGCCCTTTCAGCGACTCAGCACCGCAACCAGAGCAGGATTCACACGGGGTTAGGTCCTGAAGGGAGACACTTCCAGGGCAATTCCAGAACAGCAGGCACTGCCAGAGAAGAGGATGCATAGAGAAGAGATAGAAAGATGCCAGAGAAGAGCATAATATCAAAGTCGTCGTGACTAGGTGAGGGTCTCTGCTGTGGTAAGAAAATCTACTCCAACTGATTTTGGAGATGGGGGTACCTCCACCACTACAGAGTTTTGAATAAAGATTCAGGCTCCCTTTGTGCCATTATTGCACTATGACAACTGCTGCAGCTGTGTTAACTGCCTTTTTTTGCCTCCATTTAATGATATATTTTCAGGACCTCATGTTGCTCAGATTTATTTAGTTAATAGCTGTGTTTTACAAGTGTCTCTGACCAAATAACGCTAATAAAAAATCGGGAAATTGATTAAAATACTGCCAAGTACATAAATAAGCATGAATATTGCTATGTTCTTTTTTAATTCTGAAAAGCTGGTCTATAATAGAGTAGTGGATATAGATGAGTTTTGAAAGTGTACTGGATGTATCTTTCAACAACATACACTGTCATCGCATCACATCTTGTACTCCAGTTCTGCATTGGCTCTAACAATATTCAATAACTTTATGTTATCTTTCTTTTGCTAGGAAGAGTGACCAATTATTTCTATTCTATTATGTTTTAAGACATCATTACTCCATGAAAACTAGTTATTAGCTGATGGTGATTACATCTTTTAAACACTTTTGAACATTTTTTTTTTTTTAAGACAATAAAAAAAGTTAGAACTATTTCATAAGATCAGGTCGTTCTGGTCCATCTGCTCCTTGACTTCTCTAAAAATTTTTATTAGTCTTTAGCAAGTTTTTCCTTAAAAATCTTTATCAATCTTCTCTAATAAAATAACTTTGTCTATGTCTCAACTTACTTTACTATGTATTATTGTTTCTGCAGACTCACACAACTCACTGGTCTGTAGTGGCCCAGGTTACATTCTTAAACTTATACAAAATAAAATCCCTTCCCTATCCCTAATTCCTCTGATACTGCAGTTGCTATAAGAAACACATTGTTCCATCAATAGTAATTCTGACATAATCTTCTGCCAAATGCTTTTGAAATTAATTTTGTCTATTTAACTGATTCTATTTTAGTATTTTCTTAATTTATTTTCCTTTCTAAATGAAATTTAAAGGAAACTTAGCTTTAAATGCTTTTGCATTTATTTTTGTTTTTCATCACCTTTCTATCTTTCAAAATATGTTTTATAAGACAATGATAATGAGTAAAAAAATGGCATAATATTATTTATATCCGTAACCATGTTTTGTACATTCAAGATCTGCTTCTGGTCTCACTCTGTTCCAGAATTGAATGGTTCTGTAGATTCTAAATATGAAGAGACATTTTTTAATATCCCTTCTGGCATTCTCTCACTCCAGTGACCGTTGCTAGAAAAAACTTTATCAGCATGAAAGCCATCTAGCCTAGAGGCAGACTGATGGGGAGGTGTGTTTATTCTTCATCACTCAGTCACCAAGAGTTGGGACACAGTTCATGAGCACTGCGGTCCCTTTCAATATGTGCATATCATCTTTCCTATGGGAATCAAGGAGCAAACTTGCAAAAATGGCTTTCACAATGTATCTTGTACTTAAATGGACCTGAAAAAGTACTGTAAGGGTATAAAGGACAGAGAGAGCACCTGTTCCACTGACCTGCACACAGACTTCTTCTATGCAGAAGGTTTCTGGAAGAAATTAGAGAAAATTGCCTTTCTTCTATCCTTTAGACACCTCTTACATTTGCCATGACCTTTCAAAGACAAGAATTGTCTTACAATTAAATTGAGCAACTTGCTCAGTACTTGTGGCTCTGTCCCACTAAGTCCCATGGACTTGTGTGTATCCAGTGTTTTTAAATATTCCCCAGCTTGATCTTCTACTGAGTGTGAATCTGCTTTAGACTTTACCTCATATTTTAGGGTCCTGAGACTCCTGAAGGCCAGTCTTACTATAAAGATTAAGATAATAAAAGCATTCTCTACTTTAGCATTTTCCATGTGTTTTGCCACTAGATTCTCTGCTCCATTCAGCAGAGGACCCACACTGGGCTCTGTTTTGCTTATCTTGCTTATATTAAAAATTAATAATATGCTGATTTTTTAAATGCGTGTAATTGATGGAAACTGTTCCCTTTCAAAGCACCCAGAATTTTTTTCAGAATTATGAGATGAATTAAACATTATTGGGTTTTTTCTGCTTCATTAGGTCTCATTCAGAGTCTTCACATCACATTAGATCTGGATTTTTTATGAAATTTGATTTTTCTCACCAATATCTGATGTACATTTAAAATGAGAAAAACATACATGGCTGGTGATAGACAATTAGGGAGATTTCTTTAAATAAGGAAAAAACTAGCAGGTTATGCTCCAGGCATCTGTGTGTATGTATTTGTATTCATATCAACAAGAAAGATTGTCACATCATGTGGGCAGTTGTAGAATGTGACAATGTAATGCACTTCCCATATATAATAAATAGAAGACAAGAAAGTGGTAAAAAAGAAAAAAAATAGAGGCTAGAGGAGTTTTTGTTTGTTTTAGCTATTTCTAGCCCTACTCTGTTTCTAATACAATTTCCTGAAAATGTTTATGAAATTCATTGCACTATTTATAGCCTAAATTCAGAACATTACCTTTATCTCATTTATTATGAACTACTAAAAAAATGAGCTTTTCCGTGTAAGTGATTATAGTTTATGAAAAGAACTTCTAACAACTTTTAAGTGCTATGACTGGATGATTTAAAAAAAAATTATTGTCATAGGACAAATTATTTTCAAATCCTATTCCCAAAGGAAAAGTACAAATTCCTTTAATTTAATAGAGGAGATTAGAACTTTAGATGTATTGCATTTCTTTATTTTTCCTTTTGGAAGGTTTTTTACCAATGCTGAAGTACTAAGGTGACTAAGGATACAGTTCAAATAGCATAACTTCAGGCATGCCTAAAGGAGCTGTCTGTCTCTTCTAAAATGCTAACATAGCAAATGGTGAGGTGCATGTCATCTTAAGAAACAATTTGGATGGCCATATGTACAAATCTAGTACAAATCTAATTTAGAATGAGATGAGTCATGCCTTAGAAGAGCTCATCTCTTTTTTTCTATAAAAGTATTCCGAGATACCTTATTCAGAATTACAGAATATCCTGTGTTGAAAGGCACCCACAAGGTTTACTGAGTTCAACTCCTGACTCCAGACAGGGCCAGCTAAAAGCTAAATCATACAGCTAAGAGCATTCCCCAGATGCTTCTTGAGCAGTAACAGGCTTGGAACCATGACTGCTTTCCTGGGGAGCTTGTTCCACTGCTTGATCAATGAACTCTTCCCTAATATTTAATCTGAACTGTTAGTGGTGCAGCTGTAAGGCATTCCCTTGTGTCCTATCACCAGACACTAGAGAGACGAGGTCATCACCACCTTCTCTGCTGCCTCCCATGAGGAGACTGTAGACAGCAATGAGATCACCCCTCAGCCTCCTCAAAGCTGAACAAATATACTATGTTCAGCCACTCTGCATAAGTCATGCCCTCTAGACCTTTCACCATCTTTGCTGTCATCCTCTGGACACATTCTAATATTTTTACATCCTTCTTGCATTTAAAAAGGCAAAATTGCACACAGCACTTGAGGTGAGGATGCACCAGTGCTGAGTAGAGCTGGACAATCCTTTCCACCAGTAAGTTACACTGTGCCTAACAACCCCAAGAATAGAGTTGGCTCTTTTGGCCTTAAGGGCATATTGCTGACTCATATTGAGCTGGTCATCAAACATCCAGATCCCTTTCTGCAGGTCTGCACTCCAGCCTCTTGTCCCCCAGTCTATGCATTCATCCAGGATTACACTCTCAGGTGCAGAATCCAGTACTTGCTATGTATATTTCATATGATGGGTAATTGTCCAATGCTCTGGGCTATCATGATCTCTCTGTAAGGCCTCTCTAGCCTCCACAGAATCTACAGCTTCTCCTGTCTTAGTATTATCAGCAAACTTATTTTGTGTGCATACAACTCCTGTCTCCAGGTTATTGATAAAAACATCGAAGAGAACTGGCCCTAAAGCTGAGCCTTAAGGAACATCACTAGTGACTGCCTGCCAAACAGGTTTTACCCCTTTTCTGTTTTGCTGTCTTAGTATCTGTGTCAAAACATTGTCTTCAACATACTTTGGCAATTTTCTGAACCTTTGTGTGTGGTGCATGATAGTCCTAAGAACTAGGACGTTGAAGTCATCTGTAAGGCCAAGAGCAATTGATCTAGAGATTTCTCTTAATGCCTTATATAGTAATACACTGATGTCATCCTACTGGATGGATGATCTACAGTAGATTCCCACAACAGCATCTATTTTATTAGCTTTTCCTCTAAACTTAACACAGAGGATCTCAAACATGTTGTACCTAATTGCAAACATGGTTCAATGTAATCCCTCTTCTACATGAAGCACTACCCCTCCTCCTCACCAGTCCTGGCTATTTATCCCTAAGAGATATACATTCATTGGAAAAGGTCTTGGATGCTTGAGTGAATATTAATTTTCACTGGAATTTGCAGCCCTAAAACCTGTAGGTGCTTTTCAGAAATTCAGTACTACAATTAATGTATCCTAGGTAATATCAATCTGTAGAACAGTTTTGAATCCATAGAAGAATTTATTATTTCTTCTCCTGTAAACAAAAAATAAATAAAAGTTACCTAAATGGCAATGAAAGGGCACAAGACCTTCTGAAATCAGATGAGATTTCACTCTGTCTTTTTAATACTTAGAAATTACAACAGAGCAGTTACACATAAAACTGTTTACTATTAAGATGTGTTTTCACAATCAAATATGCAGTCCACAGGTGAACTGACATATCATATGACCCCTCATAATCATGTAGCCAAAAAGATGAAGGTACTTTGAGGAAACCCAATTTGTTCAGGAAGGATAGTCCCTCATTAGTTAAGGGAGGGTAAGAACACTTCTGTTTTGTTCGTTTAACCCATTCTTAAAAACCTCCAGAGCGGGACACCTCAAAATCTTGTATTTAGAAAAAAATTGCTTTTTCCCCTTGACCCATAATGTTGCTATTACCCAAATTGCTGAAGAAAACAATTACTTCACCAATTTTGCTGCAACATTTTCTAAATTGTTTGAGTCTTCCTAGATCTTCTCTTAAAAGTCTTGTTTTCTGTTTTCTTCTCAGTTCTGCTTCTGCTAATTTTTTTTTTCCTTTCCTCCAGAGCTCTAATATCTTCCTTAAGAGTTGGTATATAAAAGTCAACATAATAAGGTATCTTCCTTCCTGAACATTTTCTTGATTAGGGAAATTGAGGACAAAAGCAGACAAAGAGACTGCTTTAAAAAGGTAAGATTTCTTTTACATCCTTATAAAACACATTTGCAGTCTCACCAATAACAGATACTAGAAACCCACTTTTCTTTAGCTATTTTTTTTTTTTGCTATTACTATTTTTGAATGGCATACAACGATCTTGTTAGTCTGCCTCAGAATTAGATTTATTTTTTCAAAAATACATTTTAGTCCGTTATAACCTCCACATTCTTCTCTACAACTCTGCACACACACTTTCTCCTCATTTTGTAGCTATGTATTTGATTTCGCCTTTCAAATACTTTATTGAGTGTAATCCTGTTGATCTGGGGACAGTTCTCCAAAACATTTATAAACTTCTGACATCATCATTTTAAGCAATAATTTTAACCTCACCAGTCTGGAATCATCCACTGTTTTCCCAAGTGCAGTTTCTATCAGTCAGCTAAGCAAATAAAAAAATAAGTAGTACTAATCTCATAATCAATATTTACAGGACTTCAATTAAGTGCATTACCAATTAGGTAGTAAACCATACTTAATCTCTTACATCAGTAATATTTTCCTGAAATAATTGCACAGAGGTGAGGTGTTTTCTGTGAAAATATCTTCCTCAGTAGGGAACATGAATAGAAAAAGAGGATAAAGGAAAGCACTGCTAAGATTTTCTGACCTAATTTTCTATCCATAAAGAATTGTGGTCTAATGCTTCTCAAATTTAGAGAAAACTATCAAGTAAAAGGAAGAGAATTGAGTACTTCTTGTTTCACTTAAATTTAATATAGACTATATTGATATACTGAAATATAGCAGGCAATCTTATTCAGAGTTGTTTTCAGTGTTAGACACAAACAGCCCCTTTTATATTTGAAACTAGCATACACAAGTCTTACTTACTACAGAAAATTTATTTTTCCTATCTAAAAAAAAAAAAATTATCTGCATCAGTGAGGTGAATATTGATGATCTACTATGTGTAGAAGGAAATACTGAGTTTTATATTTATGATTTTTTTTTCAGAAAAGAAGAGGGAAAGGTTTTAATTTAGATTAGTTTCTCTTTGTTGTTCAAGATATCCAGAAATATCATTAATATTTCTGGAATATGGTATCCAGAAATACCGTTAGGTACATGGGTTTCTGAACATTTATATACACCTAAGAGTTACATGTTCAGACATGAAAAAACACAGAGCCTTATATGACAAGGATAAAAGTTAGGATGCAGATGAAAAGCACGGAGTGAGTTAAATAAACTGACACCTCCTTTTCTGAGAGGGAGGAAAGCTGTCCTTAATATTAGACAGAATATGAAGTTTCAATACTTAGGCTTTTCAAATAAATGGAAAGAAGTTTCGTAGAAGTGAATGCTTAGATTACTGACAGATTGAAATGTATCTAAAATAACTTTAGGCTATATGGTACTGCCAAAGCATAATCTAACTGCCATTACTGTCCTCAAGGAGCAGCTTGCTATATATACATATATATACACATACTTTTCTTTCCTCATATGACAGCAACACCTTACAAGGACAATGAGACAGATTTTTAAGGCATATGGATGGCTATTGTCTGCCTTTCATTGAATGCTATGACTAAATATCTGTTATAAAACTGTTATGCAATATACTAATTATCCTGTAAAATACAAAATACATCTTTTTAGTGAAGATTTTTTAAGAATCACTAAATAATGCTTGCTCTACTAATCAAGGAAATGTGGCAACTGGTATAAATCCTGAAAATGAGAGAGGATTTGAAAAGGAAGAAAATGAGACCTAGTTCATCTCTGAATCTGTCAATTCATTTATTTTTACATCTCCTGGATCATGCTGAAATTTCTTAATGTACTTCCAGCTTAAACATCATCTAATCATCAAAAGTATATATTAGGAAGCATAAAATTACTATATTCTTTGCTCTTCAGTGCCAGCTGCAAGCTTGAATCATAACAGAAGCAGGACAAATACAGAAATCAAGAGAACTGTTAAAGCTAATGCCATGCATGGGAAAAGCTTTCTAATGCTTTTTAAAGTTCACTAAGACCAGCTTTGGGTTTTCATGGATGTGCTTAACAAACTTGTCCCTTTAATAATCCACTCTTAACAGCATGTGGGAAGGATCTTAGCTGAAAGAGGCTACTGCCTGTCTTAAACAAGGGTTAAAACACTGATTAGCAGTTTCATTGACAAAAGAGCTACACAGCAAAAAAAAAAACCCCATAGAATATGTTACATATCAATGGACTTTTTTCTTGACATCGGTACACTGCTGCAAGATTATTCCTTTATAGTCTGCTATCAGTTAAAAACAAGGTCTAACAGTAAAAATAATATTTCACCCTGCAGGAAAAAGAGTAAAGACAGCCTGCTCCTGCTGTGCCTGAACTTGAGCTTACCTTGTGGTTGTTGTTGTACAAAGAGAGGACAAAATGATAACAAGTATAGCTCTAAAGAAAATAGCCTAGTTCTTTACACACAGAACAACACAAGTAGTCCACTATGTTAATATCATTAAAACATGTCCAATATTCTTCATTCTGAAGGCTCTGTTTATGCCAAGTAAAACTTACTATAAAAATTGTATAAAAAAATTGGTTTCATACAGAGAGTCAAAGCCTTTTCTGCTTCTCACATCAACCCACATGTGAGTAGGCTGGGGGTGCACAAAAAGTTGGGAGGGGACACAGCCAGGACTGGTGACCCCAGCTGACTCCAGGGATATTCTATACTGTACAGCATCATGTTCAGTAGTAAAAGCTAACTGAAGAGAGAGGAAGAGGGGCACAGTCCGAGTAATGGTGTTTTGTCTTCCCAACTCGCTCCTACATGGGATGGAGCCTGGTTTTATCTCACCTGCCTGACCATGGGAAATGGTGAATGAATTCATTGTTTGCTTTGTTTGCACCTGCAGATTTTGGTTTACCTATTAAACTGCCTTAACCTTAAGCCATGACTTTTCTTACTTTTATTCTTCTAGTTTTCTCCCTCATTCCATTAGGGGAAAATGAGCAAACAGACGCATGGTACTTGGTTACCAGTGGGCTTAAAAAACAGCAACAATTCTATAAAATATATGTAAAATTACATATTCTATAAATATCTCATAACATGTGATTAAATAATATAAAAATTTATTACAGAGTTCAGTCCTGTAATGTCTGGTTAATGATCTGTTCATTCATTTTGGTTAGTGAATGGACTGACAATGAGTGGCTCTGCTTATAAAGCAGCACACTAAATTTCAAAAAGTTTTTGTGACTTACATTACAGCAAAACTTAAAATAATGTTTTTCTTATCCTGAAACAGGTTTCTTAGAAAGAGTAATCAAACATTGTTCCCTATCTAGGACCATTAGTTAAGTAACCAAGTGTGTAAGCATAAATTCTACATTGAAGTTTTTTTCCTGTTTGTTAGCTTCTAGCCTACCACAAGTAATTTATTTAAACACTTACCTCAAGAAGGAAATACAGCGGTATAGTTATTCTGTATATTTCTGTACTTATAACTCCAAATACAGTTTTAAGGTATTTCTGTATTTACTGTAAGCTAATAAAGTAAGATAGATAGTTTGTAAACTGAGGTGTACATTAGTGTAATAGTATGCAATTTTCATACAAACTTTATGGTATATTTCCTATATATTGCTGTCACAGGCAAGAAAAAACCTCTAGAAATGTGAATTTTACCTATCTTAATTTGTTGACACGCAACACAAATGGCTGATCTCTTTCTTAAGATATTGAGGGGGGGGAAAAAACACAAAAAAAGAAGCACATATCAACACAATTTCACACACACACACACACTCACCCCTGTATCTACGTAAGTATTGGTTTTTCTCTCCTTTTTCAATTTTACATATTTTCACCATGTCTTATACTCAGTCTGTCTAGTTCATCCACCCATGTGTTGAGTGGCTTAGGAGGTTGAGATTGTATCTCTGCCTTTAATGATTTCTGCTGCTCCAGTCCTTTGTGCTCTTGCCTGGCCTGGATGACCCAGGACCACAGTCCCTCATGTTTGCCCCTTACCCAGTGTGGGCCATCCTCAGGGGTGTCCATGCATTGGCACAGCCTCCCAGAGACCCCAATACCTTTAGGGACTTCATGGAATGCCTTCCTAAAGAATGCCTCTTCATCCTCTAATACCTGCCAACTTCTTTGTTAGATAGGTTTAGGTAGGGGCCCTTATTGCTTCTCTGCTTGGATCAAGTTTGGTGTAGTGTAGTGAAATTTTCATGCACAATTAATATTTTCCACTGTGGTTTTCCCTTGTATTGAGATAGCCTGGACCCCATTTGAACAGAGACACTGCAACTCATGGTGTTTCCCCTACTTGCCACAACTGCTTCAACATATTTCTGCTACAGACTCCACTCCTTGCTCCAGTGAAACACATATTGAAGAATACAAGATGAAGGTTAAAGAGGTAACTGAGCATTATGCATTTCAAGTGTGAACATACAAGAACTGAGAGTCACGTGAAACTGTTCTTCTTGATAAAAATTTCTTTTCTTTTGAAAAAAGTATTTTAGCTTTTTCTTTCCACTTAGGGCATTACTTCAGTTATGGTTTCTCTCATTTGTAAAATTATTTTATGCTGAAGTGTTCATCAAAGAGAAGAACTTTGTGTTTATTTCTTCTTCTGTCTATCCTTTTTTCTTGAGGTTTCGTACTAAACAGGTGAAATGTACAAAGGAATGAACAACCAACAAAAAGTGAAATGCAAAATACATCAGCCATTTAATTTTTTTTGTTGTTGTTGTTAATTTGCTTCCATGGATTTGTAAACTTTCTATTCATAAATGGGATAAGATTTTATTACCAGACAGTTTGCATCAATTTTTAATCAAGTTCCATAATTTATATCCTTGACACTGAAATCTGAAGTGCATTTTGTATTTTTTCTGCAATAATTCCTGAGGTTAAGGTTTACAGCAATTTTATTTTTTTTTTGTTTGCTGTCATTTCAATATTTTAGCTAATTACTTTCCTTTGAAGTTGATTTAACCTTGACTGTTCAGAACTCGATCATTTAAAAAAATTTGCTTGGCTGATTAACTGCTCTTAATTCAATGGAAAAGTGCAGGCTTCTGGGTAAAATAGCAAAAAAAGAAGAGATTTCTTATGATTAATAAATATTTTTAAAGGAAAAGTGAGGGTATTGAAATATGCTTTCTAACAAAGTAAAATCAGTGAAAGGTAAGAAGTTTCCTAATGTCATGGTTGATCTTGGAATCACATGAGCACACAAATTATAAAGGAGCTAACTAATCTTAACAGTGGTTATTTTTGTCATGATTTGGGGAAGACATAAAATTGTTCAATTACCTCATTTAACATAATTATATAATCATGAAAATACAATACAGATAATTTACACCTTGTTGGGTCACACTCAGAAGTCGTGCACTCATTTTCACAGAAAATCCTTGTATAATCTATGAAAAAATTTGTCGTATCCAAAATTTTGACTTAAGGAACATTTTCCTCCCTATTCTTATTATTCACATCATTTTCAGAAAACATCAATTCTAACACAGTTTTTATTGCATCAAGCTAGTCTAATTCAAGAATAGCTATAAATCTAGATCTCATCTTTACAGCTTAATAACGCAGTTAAAATCGTTATACAAACACTATATTTCCTACCACTTTTTGTTATGATAGCATCATCCTTTCACTCCCTTAGTCCTGAGGGTTTGTAAATTCTCTAAAAAGCTTCTGGCCTGATATTAGCAACACTAATACTGCATTACAGGCCTGTGTGGTTCTAAATCAATCATACCAGGATTCAGATATAAATATAATAAGCAAGCTTTGCCTTACCCTTTTAATACCCAAGGAAATAATTTCTACTAAAAAGTGTGGATTACAGAGGCAGAATGACTTTTATAGATCATCAGTGCATGGAACCCAGGCTGAGAGAGAGACTAAGAGAGAGACTAAGAGACTGAGAGAGATATTAAGATTTTCGAGGGGACAAGATGAAAGAACTCTTACTATTGAAAGCAGGAATAGCGCTTTCATGGTAAGGACTGCTAAACAAAACAGAGTAAAACAAAAGAGAACAAAATTAAAGCCTTCAATGTCTGAGAAGAGGACAGGAGGTGTTGCAAGCTGTCACCCATGTCTATGTAGTATTTTGGTTTCTCATAATCAAAATAGTGAGAATACACAGAAATACACTGCAGATTCTGAAAATAATAGCTTGTTGTCTGTGTCAGAGGCATGTTTAAATCTGGCTTGCCTTTGTCTAATTTGCATTACAGAATTTAAAGTCTTTCATACTACAGTGCCTCTCTTCAGTTCCTCAGAATAATGCATTAATTTGTTGAAGTTCTCCCAATTTAGGATTAGAGCATGATGGTATGCAGATAGTGCATTTCTCATAGCTCTACTTCTGAGTACTGAAGAGTCATGAAAGTAGTAGAAGTTCACCTTGTAATATCTGTTTTGAATTCAAGAACAGATTTGAGTCAGATTGCTTTAGATTAAATTCGCTTTTATACAGAGGACTAACATTCCTACAGCCCTCTCTCAAGTTGCCATTTTTCATGTGAGAGAAAGAACTCTGTAAATTTATGCATTGTACATTTTTAGTAACAACAATAATTCTAAGAAAGAAAAGGCTCATTCAAGAGGAACAAAGTTAATTTCAGTTTCTTCCTCATAAGTTAAAAAAGTAGCTCCAGATTTCCCTGAGAATCTCTTGATTCATCAGGGTTTAGGTTTGTCCAGGTAAAAGACAGGGAATCTTTTTCAGACTTTTTCTTGTCTAGTCACACAGCTTCAAAAATATGAAGTCACAGGAAGAGATGAAAGATACATGTACCTGAGGTAACATGAGGTAACATTGGGTAGGGACAGTCATCTGAGAATAAGGCGTTGTAGTGTCTTCCTGCTATTACTCTTGTGCAATATACAAACTTTTCCATGTTAATCAGTTTTGCTTTCTGACATTTAGTACCAACTACACAACACTGGTACAGCTTATGAGAAGTAGGTTATACAATACAGACACACACTGCTTCTGTGTGAGAGGCAGAACTGTTGCTGTAATCAACAGCCCCAACTTTCTCTGGAGGAGGAATCAAGAGTCAAAGTAGGAGGGGAGGGTACAGTAATGATATAACCAGGGGGTAAAGTTTGGGTCTGTAATGACTTCCACCAAAAGAAGCAGAATAAAATAGATAAAACATACCAAGAGACACCCTTCTTCTAGTAGAATAAAAATAGAGTAAATCAGAATTCTCATAAATCAGAATTCTTACTGGAAAATGCCATGGAGGCATGTCACAAAAAATTTATAGCAACTGTAAGACACCATATGTTTCCCAAGTTTAGAGGTAAAAGTTGGACTGGATCTGGCCAGGATGGGAGTACTTTTCTTAATAGTAGTTCACCTTGTGCCATGTTTTACACTTGTGACTAAAACAGTCATAGTAAGACAACAATGTTTTATCGATTGCTGTGCATTGCTGGCACAGTATCAAGACCACCTCTGTTTCTCACTCTGCCACCCCTCGTCATGGCAGCTAGAGGTGGGCAAGAGTTTGGGAACAGACAAAGCAAGACACTAACCTCAGCTACCAAAGGAAAATCCCATTCTATGTTGTATTCAATCCCATACTCCTCTTACTCAATAAAAGCAGGGTGTAAGAGTTTCCAAAATACCCGGCGAGTCTGTAGGGGACCAGAAATTCTTCTGCTGGTAGGAAAAGGTAAGTGCTCACCTCTTCATCACTTGATTGTTTTTTGGTGATTTTTTCTGTCCTTCCTCTTTCTTTTCAACTGTCTTTATCCTAACCCAAAGGTTTTTCTTATTTTTAGTCTTACAATTTCCCTCTACTTTTCTCTGGGGGCAAGGACTGAGCCAGCAGCTGGTGGGTGTTAATTGCTAATTGAGGCCAACTCACCACAGAAGTGAAAAAAGGCTGGAATAAAAAGGTCACATCCAAAAGAGATTCTGTTAGAAAGGATTCAAGTCTTGTGTGTTTCAGCTGAGATGAGAAAGAATTTTAATAAAATTACTAATTTGAAGGAAGCTGTTGGTGCAATGAAAAATATATCATACAGAACTGTAAGATGATAAAAAATAAATTACATGAAAAAAAGATTAAAAATAAAGAAAAAACACAGAGAGGGGAATAGCAGGTGTCCAACTGAAAGAACGGAATGGGAGATGAATTGACATAGAATCTTGTTTTATTACAATCTTTCACTATAAAGAGTTCTTTCATGTTGATTTAAAATTCATGCAACTTCACTAAATCTCACGAATTAGAAAAAATTCACTGAAGTACTACAAAATCAGTTTAATCTTTTAAAAGTTAGATGATTTAACATATTAAGGAGAGAAATATTTTTAGAACTCCTATACTATAGTGTAGATGTAGGCTGTGTATCATACATATAAAATATATGCATACTGCATGTACACATTATGTATTAGATTATCTATATGCACATTCTGCATACATATGTGGTCTGTATATATGTAGATAAAAGATATACATCTCTGTATGTCTACATATTATATAAGTATTTTACATAGAAAGAAAAAGCATGTAGATGAAAGTCAATTCTGCCTTTGTTTTTGGCTAGGTTTTTTTCACCATTGCTGTATCAAAGAAATGCACAGCAAATATCATTCATCCACAGCTTATATAATAGCAAAGGGACAACATCTGTCTAGAGAAGGAGGATAAACCCTTGTTAAAAGAGATGAAAGAAAAAGGAAAAGGGGAAAGGGGAAAGAATCATAGAATGATAAATTCTCTTTTCTATTTTCTTTTGTTTGTTTTAGGAAAAAGGAGAAGGAAGGGTAAGAGGAAATGGATGGGAAGGGAATCACTACTTACTCTCATTGCTCTTTGTTTTCCTAACTCTTTCATTAGGAGTCAATAATAGTTTCAACAATATTGTATTACCGTGTCACCTATCAAGTATTGGTAGAAATCAAATTAAAACAAGGACAACCACAAACAAGTAAATGGGGAGAAATAAAACAGAAGATTTACAAACCATTGATACTGGGTTTTGAACCTTTCCCACTTTGTGGATCTTCTGTATATCACTATTAGTTGTAAACGCATCTACACAGAATGCACTGGGTCAGAGAGTGACTTCCAGGCTAAAACCCTTGCTGCAGTTGTTGCTGGAATGCTGGCTCTAGGGAGCTCCTCCACTGCCTTTTCACTGAGCTACACCAGATTTTATATGACAGAGGAAGAGCAGATAGCCAACATAATTCTCTGAGGCAACTTCAGTGATCTCTGCAAAGGCTCTTAGAACTGTCTGATTCCTCATCTTAGGAGAGCCTTGAAACACAGACCACTCAAGTAGTATAAATGTCACCAATCTTTCTAAGAGCAAGATTGTGCTCCTGAAATTCCAGGCAATTTTTAGGCTCTTTTATTCTCAAATCAAGTAAATAAGTAATTCAATTGTTGTTTTCCATAATTACCAGAGTTATTAATAATAACACTTCTAATAATTATTAGGTCTATCTATTCCATTTTATCTAATCACTACATTATGTTTGACACAGTAACTTTTCTGGTGGGGAGAACAGATTAGAAAAGTAAATTATATTATTTTTGTTGTTTTAGCACACCTTTCAAATAAACAACTTTGCTCTCCTTCCATTTCTCTTTCTCATGATGAAAGAAATTCCTTAAAATTGATATCAAAGGAACTGAGCACAGGTTTATATTTTTCAACTACTTCATCTTTGGTTCTAGATACAACTAGGTTTTCATCCAAGTTGGCAGCTACAGTCCTGAGGGGCTGCAATTGATCTCTGAGGATATATTTCAAGACCATAAGCTTGAATATCCTCAGTTCAGATTTACTTAATACTGAAACATATCTGTATTATACAGGGACCTTTACCTTCTGGAGGAATTATCTGAATGAGGGTTTCCTGGTAAAATCTTGAACAAATTGTGAGCTTTTCAAAGCATTTCATAGAGTCACAGAATGGGTAGGATTGGAAGGAACAGCAGTGGGTCATCTGGTCCAATCTCTCTGCTCAAGCAGGCTCATGCTAGAGCACATGGCACAGGACTGTGTCCAGGCAATCCTTGAGTGCCTCCAGAGAAGGAGACTTCACAACCTCTCTGGGCAATCTGTTCCAGTGCATGGTTCCCTGTATAGTAAAGAAGTTCTTCTTTTTGTTCTTGACATACCTGGCCAGATTTAATACCAGATAGACCTTGGCCTTCCTTCTCTCATTTCTGTTTACTCTAACAACTATTGTGTATCCATTTTAAGATTTCTCAGCAGATTTTTCTATTGAAAAAAAAGCACCTCAACCACAGCCCACCAACCACTGAGGACAGTAAACTTCATATTTCTTTGCATTGTTGAAAAGACTTGACCAGACCTTAAAAATCTGCACTAAATAACATCTTCTACAATGTATGTTATAAGTTACATTTGGATATAATCATCTCATATAACATTTTTCCTTAGAGTATTTCCTCTCACTTTCACATATATTTAAATCATGAGGATAGTCTTTGTCTCTTTCCTTCACACATGCACATTGGACCAATCCTACACTGATATATCCAGGCTTTATTTCAATATTATTATTAATCAGTGTATGCTGGAAAGAAATATTCTATTTTCTAAAATTTTATAACTAAATCATATTTTTGTTATTAATTGGCTGGGGTAAGAATTATGACTATTTTTTTAAATAGATGATTGACAACCACTGATATTGCTCCTCTATATAAAAGTAGAAAACTGAATTACTGTTTCGATCTGGAAATTCAATAATATCACAGAAAAAATTTTGCCCAGTTTCTATAGTGGCAGAAATTGTGTCTAGCTTCAGAAGTCCTTTGGATCTGTTTTTCACAGCTGTCTTGCACAAGATGAAATTGAACAGAATATTGAAATCAACAGTAAGGTCTAATTACATTAACTCAAACATGAATGCTATTTGATTTTTAATACAGATCTGACAGAAATTCTATTGTTGTTCCCAGTTGTCTTGCTTTACTTTCATCATATTAGAAAAATATGGACATATTGATGTTTTCCTTCACTGTCTCATTGTGGACTTTCTAAAATCTCATTAGGTAATTAACCTTTTCAAAACACTGAGTTTTCACCTATCTCTGTTCACACTGACTTTTGTGAATTAGGCCATCAAATTAGTTTTAAAAATCCCACCAAAATGGAATTTGCCTCTGAGCAATAATTTCTGGGGGTAAAAAAAAAATTTGTAATTATTTCCAAATTCCTAAGTTTTGTCCAAGAACAACTGTAAAATTATTAAGTAAAGTTACATATGTTCTTTGCGTAGTTTTAGAACTTGCTTTACTTTTTCACTTAACAGAAACATAAATAAAGCTATCCTACGTTTTTATATTACATCTTGGATCTCTTTGAAAACTAAAATTGCTACTGCTATGAAGTTTTATTTTTATCCACAGTGTGCTTTTTTCAGTTTTCACTTTAACACTTACTCTTTGAAAAGCTTTATTCCATGTGTAAAGTCTTCTATAAATTTATTTATCATCTTAATCAATGTCAGCACATTGTTGCATTATTTTTATATGTTGTCAGTTTAAAACTATTATAATTTTTATTTCATTGTAATGGACCATAGACAAAATTTTCTTTAAAATCCCCCTAAATCATCTTTGGAGACACATTTTTAGCCTAAAACAGAAATAAACTGCACTACTAGACAAAGTAGTTTCCTTCTGGTTTTCTCAATGAAGAACGGAATGACCTGTTTAA
Source organism: Pyrgilauda ruficollis (assembly GCF_017590135.1). Taxonomy (NCBI): domain Eukaryota; kingdom Metazoa; phylum Chordata; class Aves; order Passeriformes; family Passeridae; genus Pyrgilauda; species Pyrgilauda ruficollis. Next base: position 7,463,651 of record NW_024523933.1, read on the forward strand.
ATACATTGTCTTGTGTGTCTTGCAAAAGAAGCTCAAAAGTTTCCACAAGTATGTAAAACCTTCCCAGTTACAGCAGCATCAGCAAAGCAAAACACAGAGAGACCTACTGCCCTGCTTACCATTTTTCAAAGGTTTTAATGACTGTCTGCATTTTAAAGTGGAAGTTTGGTCCTGGTTCACACTTTCCCATTTTTGATTCTGCATAATTAGAATTATTCTTTTGTTCCAAATCATAACCTATACACCTATTTGTATCTCTTCACCAAAACAATTTCTCCTTTTAAACTTTGCAAATCCTGTTGAACAAAAATACTTGGTTTTTTTGTCATATGACTTGTCATATGACTGACACTAAATCCTAGTAACAATTCTCACAGCCGTCATTATGTCTTTTTCTTTTATGAAGGAAAAAAATAATCTGTAAGAACAGCTACTGATTCTATTCTCAGCTGGCTTTTCAGAACTGCATCCCATTCCATTCCCCTTCTATTCCCTCACTTTTTATATAAACTTCTGGAGATGAGAGACCCTTGGAGATAAAAGTTATAAATCCCCTTCTTTCAGAAAGCAAGAAGGAAGACCCTGGATGCTTATAAGCAATGAAAAACTATGGAAAGGACATGGAGCATGTCCTCTTGGAATAGCCTTTCAAGTATGGAAAGAACAAGGAGGTTGTCAGGAGCAATCAACATGAATTTACCAAGACAAAATCATGCCTGAGCAAGCTGAATGCCAGTGAAGATGAACAGAGTGTCTCTGTGAATGAACTGAGAGCTGTAAGTACAAAATATACCTTCAGTTTACCAAAGCTTATAAAACAGACTGCAGACTCAGGAAGCTAAGGCAGTATGGCTTGGAAGAGCAAAATCTGAAGGCATATGAACTGACCAAATCAAAAGCCAGAAATTGCCAGCAAATCTCCAGGCCTGAAGTTTGTTTTGCTAAAAATAGATTTTAAAAAATTTAAAAAATTGTTCATTCATTTTGCATGCTTTGGTGAAGTAATGCAACTAAACCAGCAGATAACTCCTTAGACAGCATGTGTTATGACTCTACAGTGAAGCTCATATTTATAATGCCAGAGGTTCTCTAGGGTAGAAAAGATGTAAATAACATCAGCAACCAGGCCTGTTATACTCGTATTTCAGAATCAGAAAAAAATTTCTGAGGGGGTGCAGGCTTTGAATACTTTGGTTTAGCTTTACAAAAACTGCTCCATAAATCCATTAGGGTGCTAAAGTTGATGACAATTTGACAGTTGATAGTTTTGAAGGTAGTCCTTGAATGGAAAATTGTGGAAGAAAGATAACACTTGTAAAGGCCTTGTGTGTTTTGGTTGTGTGTGCTAAAAGTTCCTCAGGCCTTTCCAACCTCTGGAAAATGACAATCAGGCAAAATGATTCAACAGCCATACCTAATTCATAGCACCATCTGGGATTAACTGAGTTCATTCCTTTGGAAATCCAAATTCTTTGATATAACCAGAGGTTCTTTCTAAAATTTCTCAGTACAGTAAGGTGCAGAAAGCCCTCAAAAGAGAGCTTTTGATGCTGCTGTTGCTTTGTTTCTTTTGTTCGTGCTGTACTCATGCCTAAATCAGGGCATTACATTTAGATGGGAAATGGAAGGATAAAATTTATGTCTAACATTTGCATAATCTAGTTTCTTATTTCATTTCCTAATGGTGTTGGGGAAGAATTCTATTCTAGAAAAAGAATACTTTTGTAAATTATGACAGAAGCTGATGACCCAGCTTTAATTCTAACAAATCTGAATGCAAACATTTTTTTCAGAATTTGCTGCAGACCAGATTGTATTTAAAACTAACTTGAGTTTGCATGGGAATTTTTGCAGGGTTTTGTTTTGATTTTAATGTAATCCGTCTGAAATACATAAGATTAATTTAAGGTAAAAGTAGAAGGAATTCTGACAATCAACATTTGCAGCTTTTCATGACTGAAAGCACAATAAAGCAAGAAACTGCCAAGATATTTTTCCTATAAACTATTTGACAAACAAGCTATTTTTCTGATAACAGATTATTTGTGAACCAGTAAAGATGTATACAAATTTATTATTTAGCTGTGAATGGTTCCCATGAAAAACTGAAATAAAATGCAGTCCATGAGTGTTCTTAAACTTCTGGTTTTATTCCTTATTGCTGTTCTTCATTTCAGTGCAGGAGAGCTCATCTAGGTGAAACATAATCTTTTTTTGTGATTGCTTAACAAGCCCTTAAATGGGAAAATAAGCCAGTGGATGATGAGTATCAAATGAGAAAATAGGACATCTTATCCTTGTCCACATGAAAAATGAATACTTTTAATAAAAATATTAATTCCTTAAATATTTGTGAGACTAGGATATTTAGATAAGACTATACAGAAAATGAACAATAAAATGTACAAAAATGTCTAAGCAGAAATTGAATGAATCCATCTAAAGATGACTTCTCTATTATTTACATAGCTATAATCCTTAATGCTTAGAATGCATCCAACAAGTTAATAGGGTTTGTTTTTTTTTGCATTTGATTTTGAACAGTAGATAGGAGAGGACAATCTCTTTTATGAACCAGTATACAGTGAAAATACTCATTTCACAATGCTAAAATGGCAGTTGCTTCATAAGTATCTGCTAGGGGTTTTTTTGAGAAAAACCTGCTTTGTTTGATAGCTGTGAAGGAACCACTAAAACCAAGCTGTTATGTTTTTATAAAGTTGCCTGCTACAGTTTTTATGAGCCCAAACTCCACTTTACGACTATAATAAAAGGTGACTAGCATTTGTGTGTGTGTTTGATTTGTTCAGTGTAGGCAATGTAATGAGGTCTACAGGAGTTCTCTTTGTACAGCTGAGTGGCTGTGTTCTTTTTACTCATTATTTTTTCTCATTATAACTTCTAATAAACAAAAAAAAAAAAATACACAGAAATATTGAGCATGGGAATTTTGCTATTACATTACTTTTAAGCAATCTAAAAGCAATAACTTCCAAATTACTGAGTACTGGAACAGTTTGTCCAGAGACGGAGAGTCTCCCTTCACTGGAGAAATTCATGAACCATCTGGACACAATCCTGCAATGTGCTCCAGGATGACCCTGCTGGAGCAGGGAGGTTGGACCAGATGATCCCCTGTGGTGCCTTCCAACCTGACCCATTCTATGACTCTGTGGTATGTGCGCAGGTGTGTGCGCTTCTGCATGCCCACACACACCTACACGCACATTTACAGGTGTACGGAAGCTGACTTCTCATGGACGAGAACAAGATAAAAACGGGGATTAGGGATAGACTTGTCAAATCATGCCAAGTCCTGTAAATCAACAAAACAAGATGAAGCTAAGCTCTATGTGTCTCTCTTTCTTCCAAATTGTGATGGTGTGGTAAATGCATCAGCAGAGCAGCATAAGAGGAGGCAACGTGTAAAAGAACTGGGGTGACAGAAAAAAATCAGTTATTTAGAATTACTTTTGGGCACAGTGAATTAGTACAATATTAATGAATCTCATTAAGTTATGATTTAATTTCCTCTGGGCAAACAGGGGATGAAACCAGTGGGTAGACCAAGTAATGGTCTCAGATTATGAGAATTTCAGCTTTATTTGAACTGGGAACTAATAGCTCTGGATTTCAGTGAGGAAAGATGGCAAATTTTTTCCTGTTTGTACTAAACAAAAGCAAAATATCCACACAAAATCAAATGTATAATTTCTAAATGAAACTAATAAATATGTAAAATAAACCTTATCAGTTGGAACAACAGGAGGATACTGTTCATGTCCTTTTAAAAACTTTACCAATTATTTATTGCTTCTCTGAGACAATAGTTCTGGTTTCAGCATTAGGGACATTAGGATGTTAACCATTCAACCCTGACTACACTGTGCATCTGAGGAACAATGGGACACATAATTGCCCTCTACGAGAAATCAGGAGTCCTGCTTAAAAAAAGACATTTGGCCTTCCCTATGATGTCTCATAATCCACACCATAATCCAATATGAAGACACTACAATTGCTCTGTATTAGATTCCTTACTATTGATACAATATTAATACAGAAACAAAATTTAATAACATCATTACAACTAATTTGTTCTTTTCCCATTACCTTAAGTGGTTCCATATTTTACTTTTGATCCTACTCCTCACTGATGATTCAATGTTTGTTTTGGACTCTTATTTTTGTTAACTAGTAGTAGTTAGGATTTAAATACAGAGGTAATGACACAAATAGAGAAAGTTTAATGGTGAGAAACATGCATATTTAAAAATATGCGTAGGAAATAGAACTGATAGAAGAGAGACATAAAAATAAAATATACTAAATCATATGAAAAAGAAATTCTAAACAGAAAGCATGCACATCATTTAAGGGATTTTAATGAGTAAACTGGATGAAAATAGCCAACTTTCAGTAAAAAAAAAAGTAAGTCAGAAGCTGAATCTAAATACCTCTTAAAACGACATAAAATCATTTTATAAATGTCTTAATTTCAACCCTACAGTAAGCACCCTAAAGCACTTGCATTTTATATTGGATATACTAAACTCCGTTTTCAAGAATTACTAGAAAGCTTTTTCAGCACTACTTTCACTGAATTCTACATCAAACAAAATTTGTTAGAAATAGGTATTTTAACTATTCTATAGTATCAGGGGAGTTTATGCATTATTATAATATGCTTAATTAAATGCATTTTAAAAATTAAAGAAGTTATCCTGAAATACTTGGCCAGAGGCTAAGCCCCCAGCCAGTTGTTTGCTTGCTTTCCTAGCTAGTGTAAAGGCTCCCCTAGGGGAGCATGAGCTGAAAACTCACAAATAAAGATAAAGACAGTTTAATAAGTGAAGCAAAGTTCCACACACAAACAAATCAAAGAGAGAATTAATTCGCTACTTTATCAGCCAGCAGATGTCCAGCCAGCACATGGAAGGCAGGGCTTCAGCTTGTGTAACAGGCACAAATCCCATAACCATGAGCACAGTCACTTCCTCCTGAGCTTTTACAGCTGAGCATGATGCCATTATGGTGTGGCACGTCCCTCTGGTCAGTAGGAGTCAGCTGTCCAGGCTGGTTTCTCCTAGCACTTCGTGCAGCCCTGGCCTACTCACTGCAGGGCAGAGTGGGAAGCAGAAGGTCCTTGATGCTGTGTAAGGACAGCAATAGCTATCCTTATATGTATCATCAGCTTTATTTTTGTGACAAATGCAAAGGACGACAGCATAATGGGGCTATGAAGAAAGTTGATTAACCCAGTATAACTACTGGGAGCTTAAGGAGAAAATGCCAATGATACACTACCATGTGGCACATTTGCGAAATATTCACATCTATCTGCTACACAAGTACTACCAAAATGTGTTGATTCATGGTTCTAAAGGGATAGATGAGCTGGGAACTACAAGGTGAGGATTTTCATTTTACAGGCATGCCTGAGGAAAATAAACAACATTTACTGCGTTTTTTTGTTGTTGTTGTTGTTGTTTTTTGTTTTTGTTTTTTTGCTACTTATGGATACAAGAAAGAGCAATGACTCTTTCCATAACTTGCAACTGGACAAAAATCAAAGGGTCAATGAAAGAGGCAGTGACAAAAGACAGTGATAATAACAAATATAAAAGCAGACTTTTAAAAGAATCTTAACATCAGTGGCCCTGTCTGCAGACATGCATGATTCAGAGCCTTAAATTCTAATTACTTCACAGACTTCTCACCAGCAAGAGTTTGTAGGACACATTTCCTTTCAATTCTACTCAGTACTTCTTGTAGGTCTTCTTCATTCTGCTTTGATGCCCATAAAAACACCCTTCCTTACAACTGTTCAAAGAGCAGCATTGGTTGTAGGGTCGGGAACATTATTTTGCTAAAATTATCAAGACATTTATTTCACATCAGGAATTTGTGAATTGTCTATACAGGAACTTTTCCTTGAAACCACCCTAACATTAGGAATTTAAATTAAGACCTTGAGTTTGGAGCAGAGAGATTTTAACTTTGGGTCAACAGAAACTTCATGGAGTTCAAGGATCAGAAATGCAAAGGTACATAACACCAGGGGGATCTGGGAAGTATCTGGCTGAAAAGCAGTTTTGATGGAAAGAAAGAGGGGAACACTAGGCTGAATATGAGCCCATAATTTTGCTTTGATATTAAATTTTAAAAAAATCTTGCCCCTCTGTGATACAGTAGGGGAAGTATGATGAGGCAAATGAAGAACACTGTTATTCCTCTTTACTCAGTGCTGGTGAGGTTGCACCTGGAACACTGTGTCCAGTTTGGGGTCACCCTGATAAAAAAGAATGTGGAGAAGCTGGAGAAGGCTACCAGGATGGTCTGCAGCCTAGAGGACCTAAATAAAAACAGATCAAGAGAACCAGTATTCTTCAGTCTTGCATAGGGGAACCTAAAGCATGATATAATGATGCTCTATAACTACTTGAAGGGCAGTTTACATGACAGAGATTTCATATTAATTATATTCAATATGAGAAACGTTAAAAAGATCTGAATTCTACATTTGGAACAAACTGGGACATCAGAGACAATCTATCATTTAAATTGCTTTCTTTTTAGTGTAATCTCGCCTGTCATTAGGTGGTTTAGTTTGGTTATGTTTAGGATCTTAGTGTAGGTTATATTTCAACACTGAAAGATATTTACCTTGGGAATCATGAATCCCTTTTTCTTTTTCTCCCTTTATAACTACATAGAGAACTCAGGTTAATTCAACTTTGGGACCATACTGGCTAAAGTATTTAATTCACTATAGACAAGATAAACACCAGCTGGGATTTAATAAAACTGTTCAGTAAATGAAAACTACATTTTGCACAAGTTAGCAATATTTATCAATCTGATTCTGTTCCAAATTATAATCTAAATTAAAACATGAAATATAAATTACCTCTCCCTACAAACTTTCCAAAATTCAGAATTTACTCAAGGTAGAAAAACTACATTTGACTCTTTAATACACTATATATGCATTCTGAATAAAATAACAGAGATTCATTCATTCATTAAAGGGAAGGAAGGAAGGAAGGAAGGAAGGAAGGAAGGAAGGAAGGAAGGAAGGAAGGAAGGAAGGAAGGAAGGAAGGAAGGAACTGAGTTAAAGAGAAGGAAGAAGGCCGGAAGGAAGGCATGAAGGAGGGCACACAGGTTGGTGTGTTTGTGCACTCCGTGGTAAGAGAGTTATAGTAAAAATTGTTAACTAAAAAATAAATCTGTAACAGGTATTTCTAAGGTGTTAATTTATCAAAGTTGCAAGGTGCCCCTGTCACAGGAATGACTGGCATCTGATTCCAAGGCTTTGGAATGCTGAACAAACACTCGCTTTATTAAACTATACCATATTACATTACAACTATATTAAAGAGAGATACTATAGTATACTATATCATATTTACTACTAACTCAAAAACTCGTGACTGTCTGCAGACTGACAGTCCACACAGTTTGGATCTGATAGGCTAATTAACATAAACAATCTCCACCAGAATCCAATTACCAAATTTCTTCAGATAAACTATCTTCCCAACACATTCCAAGTATGCAAAATATCAGGAGCAGCAAGCAGAGATAAAAATTGTTTTCCCTCTGTACTTCTCCAGGAAAAAACCTGAGAGAGAGATTTATGTCTCTCTATTCAGAGAATGTGAATGTCACATTAATGTGTTGGGGTTTCTTTGTTTGAATTTCCTTGGGTTTTATTTCTCAATATCCTTCTTTGTTATTAATTCCAGTAGCTTATATTAATTTATCCAAGTGGAATCTATTTTGCTTGTGATGGCAATTAGTGAGTGATCCCTTATCTTGACCCATGGGCTTTTTAATTTTTCTCCCCCTCTCATATTGATAAGTGGAAGTGATATAGTGCATTTGTGGGCACATGACATCCAGTCAAAGTCAACCCTTCTATTTAATTTTCTTTGCCTGCTACTATCCTGCAAAGCTTATCATAACTGTCTAGATGACTAATCTCTTCACATCTTATTTAAATAAATTGATGACCTAGAGATAACTACAACAGTACAGAAATGTATAACTTCCTTCGTTCTATGATAGGGAATTAATTTCCCCTTAATCAGAAGTACAATTGAAAAACTTGCTTTTATGGAGGCAGATGTAGAAAATTGCAGAAATTTTTGACTACAGGAATCACAAAAAGAAGTGTTGTGTTGGAAGCAAATGACAGCATGTTTCAAATGACATAAAACTTAGCAAGTTATTTATGGTGCATAACATGAGGCACTCAAACCAGGAATTAATCTAAGTATTTGAATTTTAGGCACTTTTTTAATCACTTTGTATAATCTAGAGAGATGGAAGGGAAAGGGTCATGCAAAGGGTGATGGAAAGCAGAATAATTCCCAACCACATTAATTTATACAGTTCATAAACTTTAATATCTGACATGACTGAAATAATGTATTTCCTATTTTAAATTCATCAGTCTGCCTATACAAAGTTAAAAGCAACATTTTTCCTCATCTCAATAACTGTAATGCCCAATTCATTGTGTTGGTCTAGCACTTTCATGACTCACACTCTTCAACAGCACAAATTAATTCAATGCATATCTGATACCATGAAAATCCTATCAAAATTATATTTCCTTCACGTGTTTGTATATGTGCGTGTGAGTGAGTGTGCAACTGATGAAAAAATCCCTAGCGTGGAAGAAGGCACAGAGGAGATGAGCACAGGCACTTGAGATGCTCAGGGTAGAATATGGGGAGTGAGCCAGCTGTTGTAAAGAAAGAACAAAGGGACGAGAGAGTGGCCAGAAGACTTTAAATAAATGTGTCAGCTGTCTCTTTATTAGCTGGATGGAGCAGCTGTTTGTGTAAACACCCTTTGCTAAGTGAGTCAAGAGAAGCTGTAAATGTTTTCCTGATTGAGACAGACCAATATGGGAGAGATGTATACATGCCTCAACCAAACTTAAAGTATAAAAAAAAATGAGTGACTAACAAGATATATTTTGAAAAGAGCAACAGGCTTGAATCTCTGTGTTCCAACAGGCTGGTATCTCTGTGTTCCTTCCCAGTGACTGGGGCTGCCTGCTGATGTGATAGAAAGCATGTAGAGATTGGTCATGGGATTCATGCTTAGATTGTGATCTAACTGCATAGAGCAATTGCCATGAGGTGTTTATGTTGTGATTTCACTACATTGCTGTATCACTCTGCTAAATCAAGTGAAGAATCAAGTATTTTCAAATAAGTAAATTTGGTGCTATTCCCTTTGTGAAATATCTAAAAGAACAAGGTCAGATGATACTGGACTCTGACAATGTATTCACATTCCCTTTAGGAAAAGCAAAATTCATGTGACATTAATTTCATTAAACCCAATATTTAGAGAAATATGTTTTTTGCAAGGGTTGTTTCTTTAATATTAGAATTATTTGTTGTCGTTATCTATCTTATTTTAATATTCTCTTTTCACTACAACCCTTAAGCATTTTTTCATATAAAAGACATTAATGCCCTACTCCTAATGTAAAACCATGTAATTTTCACCCTAAAGTTCTTATATTAATTTCATACATGATAAGTATGCATATATAATTTTCTGGAAAAAAATTATTATTATATGTATTTAAGTGTAATGATACAGTTATAGTTTTTCCTTTCCTATTATGTTCTTAACATTTTATTATACTTTTTGCAAGCTAAGGAGAAAGCCACCTCAACTTTACCTCTTATAGCATTTGCTTCCCAATAAACAGTATCATGGTCCTGGAGTTAGATTATACCTTTAAAAGAAATCAAGCATAAATAGAGCTTACCTTTTCATCTCCCCAAATACTTACCTATATGCTAAATAATTAACTCTGGGGATAAACATCTATTTAATTTGGATTAGTGGAAAACCTTGTACGTAATATTTTAAAGCTTTATTTTAGCAAATTTCTTAAAACATATAATTTATGACAAATAAGAAAAATTTTCTTTAAAGGCTTGCTCTGGAACTAAGTGTTCATGAGTATAGTTTTATGACTTAGATGTGTTGAGATTTATATTTAAGGACATCTTACATATGTTCATAAAAATCTTTTTTTCATTTTTCTGATGCAGAAGATGATGCATATTTTACTATTTTATGTCAGTTGAAATGGGCTATTTTTGAGAGGATCAATTTCCTCTTACTGCTGCATATTCTCTCACAGAAACTTTTGATTATTTGAGGGTTTCATTCTGCTCTCCATCCCTGTATTCTAGCTCAGGGGTCTGGATACCCTAGGAATAATTTGTCTTATTGTCAAAAATGGAGGCAGATAAGGTATTTATTACCTTATCCACTGTCACTATCTTTCATCCCACATGCAATGAAGGATGGTGATTCTCCTTAGTGCTCCTTTTGTTGCTCATGTATTTATAAAAAATTTTTTTAGTGCTTTTTGCCACAGTAAAGCGCTGACATAACCCTTAGAACAGATTACTAGAAAGAGAATTTCAAAGCTATAATCTATGCTAATAACTCACAGTTTGGATGCTGTACAGTCTGAAAGGAAAGCTATTAATATAGTGATTTTTGTGTACAAATCATGATATATGATTACTGAAGTCTATCAATGTTACAATAAACCAATTAATGTACCAGCCTGTCAGGGAATGAAATGAAAATAAAGTGGTAATATAAATAGAAAATTGGTAACAAGGACAAAAAGGAAGCACCTTCTTCTCCTGTCTCAGCATGAATGTCCTTCTAGAGTAATCCTGAAGAGCATAAAGGCATGCACTTGTGAAGAATCAATAAACAGAAATAGATCAAATCAAACAAGTTATGAAACAAACTGATTGCAAGGCTAGGGAGAAAGAAACAAAGCAACAGAAAAGCTTTACCCAGGAGAAGCTGACATGGGTGTTCCCATTTGTTCTGTTAGGAAAAAAAAAACCAAAAACCAAAAAAACAGGAGTGTTAAAAGTTCAGGGACTAGCCCAGTGATAAGATCAATATCAATTACAGAGGAGATGGCTTAGCTAAGAGACTTACATCCCATTCTAAAACACCAATGCAGCACAGAAAGGATCTGTTAAATACAAATCAATAACTGAATTTTAATGTCTTGCTTTTTAGTGGCTTTTTACAACTGAAAATGTCCATGGCCCCAGGACCCATTTTCAGGCCATCCAGGCCTGTTTGTTCCAGCAGTTCTGCAGCAGCACTGATGTCCAGCTCCACCCCAGCTCTGCCTTGCCCAGCCACGGAAGGATCTGACTGGATTGGGGTCACATCCACTTGTTGACATCCCAGCATGGCCCCATCCCATCCCTATGGCCCCACTGTTCTGTCTGACCCTGTTTCCAGTTATTGAGTCTGAACCTGAGCCGCTATCCTGGAGTAGCCTTGGCTTGGCCACATCCCCACTTCAATGGATCACCAGAAAGATTAAGAAACTTATGTTCTTCTCGTGGTATAAACACTAAAAACTAAACAAACAAACAAAAAGCAACAACATACAAAACAAAACAAAACATCATAAGAAACACAAAAATACCCCACAAAAAATAAATATTTAGAAATTACTAAAATATGAGAAATTATTTACACCACCACTTCTCCTCCCCACATATCTACCACTTTATAATATTGCACTGAAGTAACAGCATACAGTATTTTGATTCAGAAAGTGGAAGACAGCAAAGCTAGCAGAACTTCAAATGATCAAATGACCAACTTCAAATGCATATTTTTGGAAACTTTTTACTATACTGATGTGTTGATTAAACTTCAGACTTTGCAATGTATCTTACAGGAAAACATTTTTTTTGCATTATCAATACTTTAACAACAATAATGAAAACTTCTGGTTATTTTCCTCTTTAGTAGATTATTAAAACACACAAGAGAGGATAGTAATATATCCTATTATATCAGTAAATACTTGCATAATTCAAACTAAGTATTCAATAATTGCAGCGTAAATTTTTATTAAAAGAATGTTATGGTTGCAAAATTAAAATGTAGAAGAGCCCAGATTCAATCTTGACAATATTACTTCAGCTCCTTTGTACCAGTGCTGTTAGGATACAGCCTTTAGTCATAGTATTTTTACGATAGCATCGTTATCTTATACCAGATATTCAATAAGGTAAAAGTGTGTATTTAGGTTTCTAGAAAACACCAACTGTTTTAAATCAGTTATTGTCAGTAAAATAGTTGTAGATCTCAGAAGATGAATAAAAGGAGCAAGAGCAGAACTATTTGTTCTTGAGGCTGTGGAAGCTACTGTTGTAATAGAGGATTGAAATCTGCTGCCTCCTGTGCCACTAATCTCTTAGAGAGAAATATGGAGCAATTCAGTCTTTTGTGTGTGTGTTGGTTCTCATGTTTGTTTGTTTTTTCCCTCTTACTTCTTTCTTATGCTAAGGAATAATATATAAGAACTAACTACTACTACTACTACTACTACTACTACTACATAAACCTGATATGGCTTCCAAAATCTTATTAATTATGTAATATTGTATTATCATAGCGTTAATTTGACAAAGAGCCAAGCATCTCCAGAGATTTGTTTTGATGGACTTAAAAGCCAGTAATGATAGTGATAGCCTTCAAGAAGCACCTCATTACTAACACCAGCATTTTTTACTTTGGCCCTGAGATAGTATTTCTTTTCATTTTTCTTCAAAATTTTGAGTCTCCAAAATACAAAAAGAAAAAAACAAATTATAACTTGACTTCTTTTTTCTGCAAAACGAGTTATCTGTTAAGAAAGTAGGATTCACCTTATGCAGTGTAAATGACCTAGTGTCATTGCAAGATTTGTATTGAATACCAGTATATGAGAAATAGCAGTAGAAATTTTATTTTGAAACTGTCAATCTAAATATAACCTTTTGATTTTTTTTTTTTCTCAAAAGTGGTAAATGGATTCTGTTTACACTTCGACTGCACTTGAGATAGTGGTTTGACTCTGTCTTGTTCTGTCCACAGATGTTTATTTGCACTTGCAAGAGTTTAAGCTGGCTTTAGGGTTTAAACAACTCTTTAAAAGTGCAATTTAAAAACCTAAATCAAACAAATAACCCTCTCTTTTTCTTTTCTATCTTTGTGTCAAATATTTTGCTGTCATTTACCTACAAATCTCCTTTAATTATGATTAACAACTTGATTAAGCTATGAGTTTTATTCTCAGTTTTTTCAGTCATGACCTCAAAGATGAGAAAGGTTTCCCTCAGGCAAAAACAGACCCCCAGAAATAAGCATCTAGACTTAGGGCATGGCATTTCTAATATAAAGAAAAATAGACCTAACTTTCCTAACTTCCTAGAGCCAAGACCAAAATATGTTTCACAGAAATATGTCATTCATACTTCTTGGAATACAACATTTTCACTATTACAAGAATAATGAATTAGTGATTTTTGTGCTTCCAGATAGAGGAATTCCAAGAGTGATCATAAAAAGCTACAGCCAAGAGGAAAGGTGGAAAGGAGGGGAGGAAGGCTGGCTGCATTTACTTGAGATGTGGAAAAATCATGTTTTCTCACAATCTTTGCAAAAAAAAAAAAACAAAAACCTCACCAGTGAGGAACCACCGAATATTCTTTTCCCTTTGGGGAGTGAAGCATACTACAGAAAACATGAAAACAGCCGCTATTACATAATAAAGAATAAGTGCTTTACTTTCTATGATAATTTTTTTATTATTTAAAAAAAAATTTAAACTAATTAAGAACAACATTAATATCAGAACTCCATAGAGTTCTTTTTATTTGAAAAAAAATAGCAATTCCTGACTTAACGATGCCTGAATTATTCCTACCAAATAGAAAACTGTTAGTTCCATTGGACAAATTATATTTGTAATTATGATTTTTTTAACATGTGATAATATTCTGTTCCATCTTCTGTAAAAACAAGCTGTGTACTGGCAGAAAATACAACAGGAAGATAATGTGGTAATATTAGGCAAATTATTCAATTTCTGAATATTTTCATAGCCTGGTAATGTTTTACTTGGTTCTTGGCCCCAGGCAGCTATAGCACTCTTGGTACAGCAATATTTTTAACTAACAGCAATAATATCTTCAAAGAAGAAAAACTACAGGCACAGATTTCTTTTGCATGAAAACTTCTATATATTTATGTCTGTGTTATACATAACATAGGACAACTGTAGTGCAGCTAAATATAACTGAGTTTCCCCAGATTTCTTCCAAACTTCTTCGAAAAAGAGAACCCTTTTGATTTGCCAGGTCTTTGAATATTTACATTCCGTCATATGTCTCATAATGATTCTTTTCTAGACAGCTGCATTTGACAGTACTCAGAAGCTCATACAGTTTTAAGAACATATCTCCTTTTCTACCATAAAACATCATTGCAGCAATTTTGTGGACTAATACTTATAGACTTGAGATAAGAGGTACAACTTTCTAGATATGTTCAGGAACTGAGAGTAAAAGGGTGAGATTATCTCTTCTCAGTGGTCTCATCACCCACATGCAAGAAGCAGGAAGGGGAAAGCAGAGTCATTTACCTATAATTAAGACCACTGAGCACTGAGAACCAAGGAAAAGTAGTTCGGCATGGACACGAAGACCTGGAAGGGTTTCAGAACAGTAAAAAAACCCCGCTGTTGGGATTGAAAGAGGGATCTTGTTAGACTGAGTAACAACAAAGAAAAATTCATGAAAAGAAGACAAAATTATGCATATATGGGGAAATAAATCTTTTGTACATAGAGTTATGGGATTTAAACTGATCATTTTCATTCTGAAAAAGTTTGTGTTAGTTATGACAGGTAGTTCAAAGGAAACATCAGCTCAGTGTTCAGTAGATGTTTAAAACAGAAAAATTATTAGCTATTTTTATGAAAGGAAGTATGAAGGCCACCTTGTGAGGTATGATTAAGTGAGCTGTAAGTGAAATTTAGAAAGGACAAATAAAACTGAAGTTTGACAAATACTATTATTTGAGATGATGAGTAAGAATTAGTGAATACTATTCTGACAAGAATTAGGACACCACAGAATCTGCGTCTTTCCCTGTCAAAGTGAGGTGTAAATTTGGCTTCTGTGGGATGAGAAAGCGAAGAGTTACAGTCCAGAGAGTTCAGGTAGTATGTTTGATGGAATATCACTAGTGATTATTCAGGTTTCAGCAGACCAGTGAAGCTGACACAGTCCTGCAGTGCTGGTCCTGTCCTTTTCATGAGTAATCACCAGGAAAAAAATGGAAGCAGACCTTCTAAGGCTTTGAAATGTTTTCTTTAATACAATACTGTCTTGCAACAGAACAACAGAAAAATAAAAACATAAAAAGCAACAAACCAACCAAAACAACCAAACAATACAAAACCAAAATATCAACTGTCCTGTCTAAAACTCATTTTGCCTTTTATATCTAGTGACTATGTCTAAATAAAATTCAGAGGAATTGAGAAGTTAAAACAGATTTAAAACACATAGAATTATTTTATTCAATAAGGTTAAAATGTTTAAATTTTGCTAGTACCAATCCCAAATGAATTATAATTTGCACTTGAAAAAAGAGGTTTATTAAATATATTGCAAATTCAAGACTACCCTGATTTTTCTCCTTCTTTAGTATATTTCTTCACACTGAACTTTAAAATACTTAATTCAATATCAATCAAACTATTAACTAATTGTAATTGGAAATTAAATCCCTCTGGAAGACTGTCAGGATACTGATTTTGAAACACTATATCAAAAAACCCAAACAAAAAAAAAAAAAAAAAAAAAAAAAAAAAAAAAAAGAAAAAAAAAGAAAAAAACAACAGAGAAGAAAAATCTTGTTGAATATCTGAAAGAATTAAGAAATTCACCTACATTTTCTCTTTGTGGAAAAGATACTGATTAGTCAAGTGTGTATTCATGAACTTGAGAATGAAAAGGAGATCTTAAATTTCAGTCTGAATATGCAGCCAAACTGTGATTGCTCTGCTACCCCTATCTGTTTATAGGTCTGAGGTAATCATAATACATAATGTATGGGTAAACTATACATCACTTTTTAAAATCATTATGGAAGCTGCATGTGAGTAGTGGATTCAGGTAAGCAGAGCTTATATGAATACTGATCACAGAATCATAGGATAGTCTCAGCTAGAAGGGACCTCTTTAGGTCCCTAGGCCAACCTCCTGCTCTGAGGTGACACAGACATTGAGATGGCTCTAGGCCCTAAACATTTGAGTTTTGAATATCTACAAGGATGGATACTCCACAGCTTCTCTAGGAAACACTCAGAAGCATTTTACTACCCACCTGCAGAACTGTTTCCTCATACAGTCAAATTGTCCTGTGATCCAGCTTGGGTCATTTGCCTCTTGTGCTTCTACTGTGCTTACCTGAAAGAGTCTGGCTGTTTTTTTCTCTATTCCTCTCTCAAACACTAAATACTTGTAGACAGCAAAAAATAAGGTCTTCCTGGAATCTTGTTTTCTGTAAGCTGAACAAACTCAGTTCTCTCATACTCTCCTCATATCCCCTGTGCTTCAGTCATCTCACCAATGACCCTTCACTAGATCCACTCTAATATGCCCACACAGCACTCTCTAGATGAGTTTTCATCTGATGATATTATTTTAGATGTGGCATAAATTAACTATGGTGGAAATAAACAAAGAATACATTTTTGGTGGTATAAAAGGTCATCGCTAATCACCTGATGATCATTTTCCACATAGCCACTATAAGGGAAAATAGTAGATATTTTTCATTGTCATTACTACTTTCATGAATATAACTCTTAGAAAAGTAGCAAGAAGCTAAGAGCCCAGTTAGCTGAGATTTCTTCCCCCTAGATGTCTGACTTGTTTCATCCTTTGAAAGTAATGACATAAAAGTACAATGTGAGTTATTTCATTATTACCTTACTTCTTCAGCAAAGCAAATTGCCAAGTCTCAGGATTTAAAGCAACATACAATCATGCTAAGTGGCTAAGAAGAATTTAGGTCATTTTAACTGCTAGGAAGAGGAACAACATTGTGCATTTGAAAACAAATCCCAATGACAACTTTTAAAAGGTTTATTATTTAAATATGTAAATATTTTAATTAAAACACTAAATAAAAACACTTAAGGTACAATTAAAGCATGAAAGTAAAAATTAATTAATTTATCAAATTTTTAAGTTTCTACTCTACTGTAGATAAATTTGTATAAATAAAATACTTGTCCTAGATTCCATCTCACTTCATCTACATGAAACAGGCAAGCGTGGCAGCAGTTTATTAGTCAGAGTTCCATTTTAATCAAAATAAAGTGACTGACACCTCTAAAGGACAATTTTAAAAATGAATGAGGCAACCTACCCCTTAAAGTTAAAAGGTTTTGCAAATATCCAACAGCCTTAGGTAGATAGTACGTGAGGTTTTTTCCCACTGTTTTTAAAGATATTTGATATTAATTCCATCTAAAACCAATGGTGGTATGGATTGTTCATTCCTGGATGAAAAAAATAAATAGAATTAATTCTGAGATACATCTGAGGCCTTAACATAGGGATATAGTTGTCTCTTAGTGACACCTTGATATTTTTGCTCCTGTAGTTGAAAGTGTTGTATGCCAGGTGAAGACAGTGGGAAAACTGCATAAGGATAGTGTGTGTGATGTGCCTAAAAGCCATTGCGTTGGACACCAATGTAATTTGAGTGCCAACTTGCATTACAGAAAAATCACATCATGCTGTAAATCACAAATCACTTATTGTACTGTTGTTCATCCAAACACGCTGAAAAAGAACTCCATGTACTAGAATATAGGTAAATGCAATAAAAGGTTGTATACTGGGAAAAGTATATTTTAACAGCCCCAGAATTTCAGGACCCACATACTGTTGTCCTAAGTCTTGTTCTTCTGAATGTCATCTTCCCTTTTATTGTCTTTTTGAGTATGTTCTTTTTCAGCAAACAATGATTTTTTTATTATTAGTCAGATAGGTTACACACTATTCTCCAGACATTCCAGTCTGTTAAACAAATAATCTTATAGATTTGTCTTTTTTTAAGCTTTCCTAAGTATGTAGAAGTCATAGGCTCAAGGTGAAAACCCCCCTTTGAGCCTGCAGCTGTATTTGAGATGCATATAATTTGCTAATGCACGTACTGCTCCATATAAAGTATGTCTAAGAGGAGCACATCACAGCCATCTACAGTGACCTTCTCTGGGATGGTCAGGGAAAACAAGGCAGAAGATAGGTGTGTACCTTCTACTCAGTTTCCATAGCCTGACTCAAAAATGGAAAGCCTGATAAAAATTAATTAAGTCTAGATGTTTTGATGAATTCTGAAAATTGAAGCAGCTTATTGATTTATTAGTGAAATGTAACTATATATCCATTAGCTGTATATTCAGAATCAAAATCCCTAATGTAACAGAAAAATCAGTTATAGCAGAATAGAAAATCCTAATGAACACCTGCCTTGTAGGGCTAATTTGAGTATTTGCACCTCCACATAGACACATATATCCCCTGGATGTTGGAGTTGCCATCACTCCTTCCCCATTTTTGCATGTCACTGCCACTTCTGGTGTACCTGCTGAGGTGACTTCACCTGGTTAGGTGACTTGAGAGGTGTCTCATACCCTGAGATGGGGGTCCCATGTGCTGCCCCCACTCTGCCAGCCAACCTCTGAATGCTGGCTGCTCCCAGTGCCCCATGGCAGGCTGCCCTATATGGTCTGGACAAGTGTTAGGGTGCCCCAAGGACACTTTTGGCAGGAACAGACTTCCCGTGGTAGCTATCGCTTTCTTTTCACTGTCTCTCCCTATGTCACAAATGCCGCTCTTCCCTTGTGTTTCTTTTAAGATTGACCTCTTCTGAAGCATCTGTAATTTCCTGGTAGACTTAATCCTGATTATGATGGTCATATTCTTCTCAACAGTTTTGTGTTCCATGTGCACACCCCTTGGTTGCACTCACATACTTAGCTGCTGCTGAGTGGACCATTCAACAATGGTGGGGTGTCTGAATATCTCCATAGCTTCCCTTCTCCTTCACATGAATATCTCCTCTCACAGTCAGGGGTCGTTTGATGGGGACCAGAAGAATTCTGGGAGCAGTTACACTTTGCTTACAAGCAAAGTAAAACTACTTTATCAGAAAATGAACTCCCTTGGTGGTGATACAGTTGCTGAACCACAGTACAACTTCAGCAAAAGAACTGTTTTTTCTGTCCCAGCCTCACAGAGAGGCATCAGGCACTTCTGGCAGCCTGTGACCTGGAGAGCTCCATTTGCCATCAGCAGATCAGTGTGGCTGGAGGCCTCTGACATGGCTGGGCAGTGCCTGCAGGGGAATGAGCTCCACAGTATGTGTCAGTACCATGACTGAGGAGGCTTATACTAGTGCACTAATGAAACTGGGACTGAAAGGACCTTTTTGTGCTCTTCTGCACCAGATACTGAGTCTGTTTGTCTGCCTTTATTGGGTCTTCTTGGAAAGGAGCCCTTCCCACTGACCCTGACTGAGCAAACTGCCCTGCAAATTGCTGTGCCATGCCCCTACTGCCATGCCCTATGCTCCCTGACATGCCACATACCCTCCTTCCACCCACCCCCGCACCCCCAACATTCTCTGCTGATATGCTGTGACTTTTGGCATGTTTATATTGTTGATCAGGTCTGTTATTAACTCTGTGTTTCACCCTAGAGCTCTGGTCCCCAGCCCCTTTGCACTAGGCTTATGCTAGTTTCTTCCTGTACATTTATTTTTAGTAAACCAGAAAGCTTCCTTCAGGAGAAAATCAGAAAGCAGTCATGAAAATTGTTTGCTCCCTCCGAACAAATGGATGGCTGCTTTAACTACTCTCCCCATATTCCACCATGTAAGGCATCACAGGACACTTCCCTTCTTTCATACAACACTACATGAAGATGCCTCACACATTGTATCTGTGAGTATGTCTGTATGCGTTACGTAAAAATATTATTCCTGCAGGCTGCAGAGAATCCTACTTGTTATTCAGCTAGCTGGTTAGTTTGTTGACCTGCTGTTAACATCTATAAAATTGTGATAATGATTGAAAGGCCCAGAGACATGACTAGGACTCCGAAAAAAGAAGTGTGCTTGGATCACAGTCAGAACCCAGTGGCAAAACAATGCTTATTTAACTTTGAGAAATCCCTAACGGGCACATATGAAGGCTCACAATTAAATGTGGTTTTCTGATCCATATCAGCAAACATTCACATACTTATCTCAGCTGTGCTAGCTTCTAGGAGTTTGGGCACCTGACTCAACCTGTGGACCCTTACATTGGTAGGTATCCTAAACTTGCTTGAATTTAGTAGCAAGAATATATGGATAAATCCCACTCACTTTATCTCAATGTTTTTATCATTCAAAGTCTTTTGGAGACGGAAGAAGTACCAACCTGTATTTTTTTGTGTGCTTTGTATTAATAAATATTTATAAACATTTATATTTATATTTTAAATGGTATTGTTCCTTTTCTGTAGAGATATTTATGGAACCCTTTGCACACTTTTCCTTTCTCTGGGAACAAGTATGGGTCTATCTAAGGATAGATGTATAAGGACTGAAGGACTCCTGTCTGAAGAGGTGGAAATCTCAAGAAGGGGCAGGAAGACAACAGATACAAGAAAAATGTAATTTATTTCAAGGCAAATTTGTTCTTAGGGTAAAAAAAAAACCGCTGTACATATTGACTCTCTATTGAACTTATTAAAGTCATAAAATTATTGAGGTAGAAAGGGACCCCTGGAGATCATTTAGTCAAACTGCTCTGGTCAGAAAAGGTTTAGCTAGGGCAGGTTGTTCATGTTGCTGGACATCTACCATGTGCAGGAAGGTTTTGAGTGGCTCAGAGGATAGAAATTCCACCCAATCTCAGACTAATCTGTTCCTGAGTTGACTAATTCCATTATAACTATTTTTCTTTTACATTTAATCTGAATGTCATTTTGATAAATATATTGCTATTGCCCCTTGTCCTGTCACTAAATACCTCTGAGAGGAGTTTGAATTTTTCTTCTTTACTCCAATCCATCAGAAATTTATACACGTTGATTTAATTCCACCCCCAATATTTCTTCAAGTCACCTGTGAGAAACAGGACCTTGGAATATGATGCTTCTGTCAGTTGTACAGAGCTGCACATCTACCTTTTCTTCTTTGTGTTGGGTGTCACTGGGTTGGAGCTAATTTTGTTCATAGCAGTCTGTTAAGGTGCAATGCTTTGCCTGTGTGATCAGAATGATGTTGATAACAACTGTGGTTTAGCTATTGCTGAGCAGCACTCATGCTGCAGCAGGCCCCTCTCTGCTTCCCATGCTACCCTCCCAGCAAGACAGATGGGGAGTAAAAGAAGAGGTGAGGGGACATAACCAGAACAGCTGACACAAATGAACAAAGGACTACTGCATAGAGAGCCATCTTCAGCAGCCAAAAATCCAAAGGGAGGAGTGTTTTGGATAGGTAGCCATTGCTTAGGGACTGAGTGGACATCAGTTTTCTGTGGGAAAAGACAAATAGTTCTGTTTGCACCACTTCTTTCGTTTGCATTTCTCCTTTCTTTCTTCGTCTTTCCTCCATTTGTTGAGCTATTTTTATCTTGTCCACAACTTTTGGGGTCTTTTACTCTTCATGTTATTTCTCCCCATGATGTTGGTAGCAAAGGAAGTTAGTGAATGGCTGTGTCCTGCTTAGCTGCCAGTCAGGACCAAACCACTACATTCTTGAATTTATTGGTGAAGGAAAATACACTCACAAAGGTTAATGGAACTGCAGAAACTAAGCCAACTATCTAATTTATATGTATGTGGAGAAGAGATTGAGTGTACTTGTTTTACTCTGTGTGTGTGTGTGTGTGTATAGAAGGGATTCATTTCTGTTAGCAGAATTTGGAAAGGGCTTAGTTAGCTATTCTGCTTCAATTATCTGAGGGAAAAGTGTAAAAAGGAGATTTATGAACATCTAGATATGGTTCTTGTCATTCTCTGACCATGAGGACTCAGATATTTTGTGTCATGCTCTGTTGTTGCTTGTCTTGAACTAAATGACTGCAAGCAATGTCAGCTCCCTCTCTGAAAGTGTTAATCATGATATGGGCAGGCTAGAACTTGATGTATAGGAGCTGAATAATCCTGCCTTGCTGGAAATAAATTTGGCTAGAATAGCAAGCTAGCCTCATCAAACAAACTGTTCCTATTAACACTAAAACTGATACAACACAGCAACTGATACCACCACCCAGATTTGGAGTTCAGCCTGTTCAACAAGCTGGCTGAAATTAAAATTCACCTTTTACCTTGCAAAAAGTTTAGGGTCTATTTGAAAAAAAGAGCGATACTCACCCATTTGAGGGTGAGTGTGTATGTTGAGACATAGGATAGTTCTGGATGCATACAGACATTCCTACTCTGGAGTTTGTAGACGGTGATACCTTGAAGATTCTGAACAAAAAAGTATCTCCCACCTTACTCACAGTGCCACCCTACTCCCATGGCAGAGATCAAACTGAAATTTAGTCAATAATACATCATTTATGGAATCACAGAATAGTTGGAAGGCACCTCTGGAGACCATCCAGGTCAACCCTAGAGCAGGCTACACCAAAATGCGTCCAGATGGGTTTTGAATATTTCCAGAGAGGGAGACTTTGTGACCCCCTTTGACAGCCTGTTCCAGCTCTGCTCTCAATGTAAAGAAAACTTAGCTGCTTCTTCACAGTTACTTCTGTCTCAACAAAGTATAATAGAATAAATTACTGTCTCTTTCAAGCAATGAAATTATAAACTTGTGGAAAATGTTACATTCAGACCAAATCAAATAAATGTCCTCCTAGAACTAAGGAATTACTTTGGGAGAAGGCATTAAATCTTCCAGATCCATTATACCTCTATGAGACTTTCCAACATGAAATGATTTCTTACTGCCTAATAGGAGTCCAAAATTGCCACAGGACTGCCACAGATACTCTCACATGATAAGCTCACTGAGCTTAAAATAGAGAATTTCAGATATGGCCTATCATATGATAAAATTTCTAGAGGAACACATGGAACAAAAGAGTTTTAGGACTTATGTTTTCCTGTCCTGAAATCTCTTTTCTGTGGGAGGCATGCAATCTAGGGCTCTAAAGTAACTAATCCAGGGCTGCAACACAAAGTACATATTTTAAAACCTTCTATAAATCAAAATTTATATTTCACAGGTATCTTCCAGTAGAGATTCGTTATGGCCTTTTAAGAGTGGGCTGGCCAAATACTACAGCAAGCATCTGATACCATGGACACAAATGGATTGCTTAAACACATGTGCCTAGGGCCACCTGAAACACTCTAAGGCATCCTAGACATCCCTATGCCACTGTCAGATGTGACACTTGATTTATGAGACACCTCTACTGCAGATAGAGGCCAGGCATGAATCTAAAATGACTCATCTTCAAATGACACTAGAGACCTATATTTTGGCACTTACATTGAGCTCCATCATTTCACTCTTGTCCAAGGAGTTTTATCTGCCTGTGATTCATAGTCATCTTATGCAGCACAGCTGTGTGACCATGGCTAATTTTAATATGAAAATGAATTATTAATATGTGGGAGCTTAAGTGAGCTAAAGACTTTTAGAATAATTAAAAACAAAGGCAGAAATATAGCTGTTCTGATAGCCATAGCTTCACCAGTATTCAAGATAAAATCACTGCCATGGAAATGTATAAAAACCTAAGGAGCAAAAAAATTAAGTTAGAAAAGGATTACAGAGCCCTGAGAGAGGTGGCAGGGACTCCAGAGCACACATTGTTTTTTTAATAAGCCTCCCAGCCAAAGAGAAATGGTTTGAAAGAGCCAGTCAAATTTGGAGAATCACCAAATGGCTACAAGCTTGGTGCCATGGTCAGGGGTTCAGCTGCTTAGATGATGACACTTGCTTTGAGAAACTTGCTCTGCCGAGGGTTCATGAAAGTCAGCTTCATCAAAGGAGCATGGGGAATAAACAAAGGGAGCGTAGCCATGCACATGCCTGTGGGGGTAGGATCCTTCCGTCATCATGGAGATGTAGTGTCCTATGACTGAAATGTTCAAATGGAAAGATACAGGTTCCTTAGGAAGGACCTAAAGACAGGGGAGTTGAGGAGGTGGTGTTGCCTTCCATGTCAGTGAGCAGCTGGAGAGCATGGAGCTTCACCTGAAGGTGGATGAGGAACTGACAGAGAGTTTATGGGTCAGAAATAAAGGAGAGCAAGCAGGTGACATTATAGTGGGAATGCTACAAATGGCCTGTCCAGGAAGAACAAATGTACAAGTCCCACTATAGGCAGATTGGTACAGCTTCACATTCATGAACTCGTGATACTTTTGGGGCAATTCAATCACACTGGTATCCATTGGAGGGACAACACAGTGGGTCATAAGTAATCCAGAGGGATCCTGGAGTGTGTGGATGATAACTTCCTACTCCAAGTGATAGAGGTGCCAATGAGGAGAAGTGCTATGCTGGACCTTATTCTCACCAACAAGAAGAGGCTGGTGGGGATGTGAAGGTCAAGGGAAGACTGGGCTGCAGTGACCAGTGTCTTTTCTGCTTGCTCTGCAGCTGTCTTAATGGAGGTGTTATTGCATTTACTATCAGCCTTTCAGATTACAATTCAACAATGTAGACACATACACGTGTCTTTGTAAAAGAACGAGATATAGCAAATTACTAGTACTTCAGCGTGGCCTACCTGTAGCACCTGAAATGCTGATTTGCAAGTTTCTAAATAGAAGTGGTAAATATTCCTGTAAGAATATGATGGATAAGTCTTAGGCATTTTTCACTTTCCTGTAGTTTTGTCAACATTTTCCAGATAGTGTTTTCAAAGGGGGCTACTTTCTCCTGATATCACACATCAGACAGACAGTCAGCTTCTGCCCTTTGCCCTCTATGTTTTGTAGTTGAATTTTAGAGACTCTTGGCAATGCATTCTGAAATTGTCCAGGGAGTAACAGTTTTGGGTAGTCTAGTAAATCCAATTAGGTTTTACAGTCCCTTTTCAAGTGTAACTTTTCAGTTGGATGACTTGTCCTTCATTAACATGAAATTCATTTGTGCAGTTATATCTTTTATTTTAAGATTGGTGTGACTTAAGTATTTCTGAGCTGTTACACAAGCTTAAGTCTGTGAGTACCTAACTACTTGTAATACAGTATTTGAGAAGCAAATATTGCACAAAAAGAAAAGTAGTAGAATAATATTTCTATGCGAGTCCTGTTATAACAGAAAGTTGTGGATAACCAAGTATGCCAGAATTCTCTTAAGGATGTTCAAAAGCCAGGAATGTCCTTCATTTCCTCACAACAATTTCAACTACCTGCTTTAGTTTAGCTTTGCTTTTTAAGCAATGCATTTTGAATTTTTTTGTTTTTATCTCTTTTTTTTATGCTTAAAATATTTTGAATTGCATGATTTAGTTGAATGAGTAGAAAAAAAAAAACAAACTGATTTAACTCAGACATTAGATAAGAAGAGAGGAATTCACATGTCAATTCCTTCAGCTCCAGTAATTTGTAATGGTATAGAAAATATCTCAACATCCATTTCATGCTAATCTTGTAACATAATGAGAGATAAGAGGTGTTCACAGTAGTATTGGATCCTAAGTTTGAAGATTTAAAAACAAGATCTTTAGTTGGGACTCTTTTTTTGGCAATAAATTAATGTTTCAAATGTACTGCCAAAGAGAATATTTTTGTTTGCTTGTTTCTAAAATAAAATTCTATATATTTAAGTGTTCAAATATATTACCATTCTGTGGGTTAACTTTTATTAACTATATATCAATTTTTTCTATGTATTGCACATAGTTTTGTTTATCCATGGTAGTATTGCAATTTTCATATTCTGCTTTCAGATTTCTTGTTGATTTTTCAGGCAGATATGGGATTTAAGTTGTTCCTTGGCATTAAAAAAGTACAAGCTGGTGATTTTTTTGTTTGACATTGGATTGGTAAATTTTTTTCCCCACTAAAATAATTATCTGTTGCCTCTAAATATCATATTATCTAGTTTATTTTAAGTCAAGTATGTTGGAAAGCATATATAAACCTTTACAAGGCCATAATTTTTTATAAACTACTCTAAATATGGCACCTTCTGAAGCACAATCCACATGAAATGGAACTTGTTGAGCTCATGCTAAATATCGCCAAGTTTGTTCCAACAAAGCAGATGGAATTTTGACCTCATACATTGTGTTCTCTTTGATTCACCATGCCCTTTCACAATTGGAAACAATTGTGAATTGTTCTGTGGTTTTGCTAACAAGGAACTGTTGCCACTTAAAAAGACAATATTCTACAAATTCTAAAGTTCATTACATTTTAAAAAGGTACACGAGGACTATAAGCAGAGTGGTATTGCTTTGCACTATCCATCTGCATGGCAAATAGGACAAGGTATTGCCACATACAAGCTGGACAGTGTAGGGAAAAGCTATTACTTTTGAGGGTATCAGGAGAAAATCTTGAATACCTTCTGCCTTCTAAGACATGTGAAGGGTCTTCCCCTGAATGACTTCCTCTGCAAATTGTGGAAACAGAGTGTCAACATATTTTTCACCTAATAACTTATTGCTAAGTCACTGGGTTCTCAAAACCCATGGTAATTTCTCTGACATATAAGAATTATTTCTTATTAATTTACTTGCTTATTTATTTTGGCAAAGGAAATGTTCTGTCCTTGTCTTCCAGAATGTTTCTTAAATATAAAACCCAAAGAAAAATAAGGCACAAATTTACCGAATACTGAAAAATACTTTAAATTTGAAGGCAGTAAAAAAAAATCTTGCTTAACTCAGCTGTGATACTAAACTGACATACTGAGTTTCTGCTGACTTCTGAAGGACTGCAAAAGACTATGGGATATAATATACATCCTGTACTTGGAATTCTTGGAATAAATAAGTTCAATGTATGAGATTTTTTTTGTGCAATGCATTCTGTAATACCCAAATAATTAATGATATTTCATAATTTTTCCCTTCAATTTGGAAAATGTACAGCTACGAGTTCTATGCATATTTTCATTAAAATCTTGGAATGTCAAAATGGTAAAGAAAAAAAAGAGAAAGAATATGGCTTTCATGAGCTTTGGCAGTTACTTTAAGCATAAGTGTTCCAATTAAGGAATGGTGGCAAAGAAAATAGCTTTATAATTTTTTTTTTTCTTTTCTGGGATGTTTTGATGTTATAATTGCTGGTAATAACATGAGTTGGAAACATTTTCCATAAAAGCAAAAGAGTTTAATTTCAACTTATATAATGACTCACATAAGAACTCCATTTACAGACACTTTAACACTGTGAATCATTAATCTCTTTGACAAATTACAACACAACTCTATTAGATTTCCTGTTACAGATTTTAACAGATGTCTAATTAGAAACTGAAAGTGAATTCAGATTAACCAGTACTTGGCATATGTATGGCATCAAATCATTATTTATTGAGATAAAATTTCCTCTCGGGTAAGAAAAAATATTAACACTTTTCTCCATTTACAAAAAAAGGAAAGAACATTTAAATATTGCATAGACACAGCTTTAGTTACTAAGCAATATTTTAGAGAGATAAGATAAATATTCTATAGCATTCTTGACAAAATTCTTTTGCATGGATAAATAATTGCCAGGATTCTCAAACTTTTAAATTAATTAATTAAGATTAGGGAAAAAAACCTGATAAACAAAACCTCAAACCTTCCATTACACAAGTGTCAAACAATTATGTCAATATGTGAGGACTTGCACCCTTGTAAATCACTGAACATGCAAACAAAATTTCTCTACCTTTTGATTCAATATCTTCTTTTGGTCAACTATTGGAATATTTTGTTTACAAGTAAAATTATTCTTGGAATTGTACATTGCTATAATGCAGAAAAATGTCAAACACTGTAATTGATTTACATTTCATAATTTCCGGGCATGGAAAATTTAACATACCTGTGGTTAGTTCACATACCCTTTTTTCATTATCAGATGTAGTATATTTTTCAGCTTGATCTTGTCACATGAAAGGCAAGAACAGGTTTATCAGTGGATACAGAAATCATACCTAGAATTTGGCAGCTTCACCATTTCTATTTTTAATTGATTAAATAGAATAATAAAATTAATTCTTCAAGAAAAAAGAAAAAAAAAAAAGTCAGTTCTTAGTGACAGACTTAAAAAAAAATCATTAATTCAAGTTCCATAACATGATTTCATTAGAGTTTTGAACTGAATTTCAGAAAATAACATCTCCAAAACACTTGTCTTTGTTGTATAAAGCTTTAGTCAAAGATATATTGCCTTAGGCCATATGTACTTTAAAATGTAGTTTAGAACATAAATATATCTTTTTTAACAAATTTTCCTGATCATGCCATGCCAATCATTGTCATATTCTGGACACAGTTTTAAAGAGGACTGATGACCATAAACTGTTATTTTCTACCTTTTTTTTACCCCAAAAAACCCAACCCTTCCTATAGAGAAAACTGAATTGGAAATAGTTCCAGTGCTCATCAAATGCTCTCCAACACCTAATGCAGAAGTGCTTGATCTTCCATGTCTCTTCAAACAGCATGCCTGATGTTCCCTCTAAGCCATCAAAAAAAATCTATTCCAAAGGAAATGCAAGCAAGCAACCAACACTGTAGATACAGAGGCCTCATAAAGTTGGTTTTGATTTACTGATCAATTCCCACTGAAGAACAGGGATTTTTATGAAAAATATGTTTCTACTGTAGATATAACCTTAATGTTATCTGCAGGATATTCATAATCTCAGTATTTTGTTTTGCTTAAGGTGAATAATTCAGTATGCTCATCCTCATTCAACCCACTTTTGAGCATATCCACTACATCTATTACATCTCTTGGGTAGAAGCACAACTTAGATGTGTAGACATACTTCTAAATATTTCAACATTCAGTACCAACATAACCACTTTTAAGCACCTGACTACCACTGCAGAATGTGAAAGCCTTGCAATTCACATTCTATGTGTAATATGTGCCAATATGCTCTTGCACCCCAGGAACACAATTGTATCATGAACTGCATAAAAAGAAGGGCAGCCAGCAAGTTTCACTCCCATGAGACCCCACCTGGAGTACCACATCCAGCTTTGGCGGCTTAAGAGAAAGATAACTACCTGTTGTAGTGTAGAGGGACTTGAATATGGTCAGATGATGGGAGCACCTCTCATATGAAGAAATGTTCAGGCAATTGAGATTGTTCAGCCTGGGGAAGGTTCCAGGGACACTTTCATGAAGGCTTCCAGTACTTTAGAGGAAGCTTATATGGAAGGGTAAAAAATTTTAACAGGGTGTATAATGGCAGGGCAAGGGGCAATGGTTTTTAACTGGAAAAGGATAGATTTAAATTGGACTTGAGCAAGACATTCTTTACTGTGTGGGTGGTGAGGCACTAGAAGGGGTTGCCCAGAGAAGTTGTGGATGCCCACATCCCTGGAAATGTTCAAGGCCAGGTTAGATGGAGTTTTGAGCAACCTGATCTAGTGGAAGGTTTCCGTGTCCATGGCAGGGATGGTTGGAATTAGATGATCTTTAAGGTCCTGTCCAATCCTAAACATTCTATGATTCTATGACATGGTTAAACATGCAGGAAAGGGACTCTCAATAATCAGTACCATGAATAGAAATGTCCCTAATCTTATCAGCAAGACTCTCCAAAACCAGAAATACACATACTAAAAACCTATTATCCAGAATTTACTCATCTTAATCTTAAAAATTACTTGATATCTTTGGCTGGAATTAATACCACATAATTGTTCTGCTATTTTACCTCGTTCTGTTAAAAAGCACACTACCCCCTCATAAAAAAAAAAAAAAAAAAAACACCACAAGAAATCTACCTGTAACAAAAATGAAACAAATATTTATTTCACTTCATATGTATTTAGGATATTGTATACTCCTCTCTTCTGTAAGACAAGTCAAACTGCTGTTGTCTCAGGGTTTTGACAGGTTAGTCTTTTTTTGATTGACATATTCCTATGCATCTGTTCCTCACTATAGTAATAACTAGTTTTCTTCATTACTCTTTTCTAAAACAATTAATCCTTAGGTCTGTTATATAGTGAGGAACAGATGCATAGGAATATGTCAATCAAAAAAGATCTGGTGGCTAGGACAATTCTTGGACAGAAAGAGATGTTTTCATCTATGCCTCTGTATTGGTTTTATGTTTTATCCAATGACCATTTAATACAAGTTCATAGAGATTAGATCTGTAGACACACTGGCATCTTTTTGATAGCTATGGGTAAAAACTACACTAGAAACTGTGGCTGCTGAAATGTATTTTCAGCAGTCTATTGAGTAATGATGCCATAAAACTTCCAGTGAATCTATATCTTGAGTCCCTAGTCAAGTGAAAAGTTACAGCCAAGCATTTCAAAAGTTTAGCATTTACCTAATCCCTAATGGGGTTTAATTACCTTAAAGTTCATGCGGTCATATAACATCCATTACTTTGCTTAGGTCAAACCTTTTCTCCTGAGAATAATGATGTCACTGTATATAAATTCAGAGAATCTTGCTTACCTGACAGTCTTGCCGGAAAAAAACCCAACACAAAACCTCTTTTCATTGAAGAACAGGGTCAGAAGTGTAATATATTTCCCATTTAGACATTCATATATATACATATATATATATACACACATTTATATTTAATAAATATTGATTGTATTTTATTTTAATATCAGTTCCTCATGAGAGGTCATTAACAGTTACAAGCCTGTCTCAGAGTTGTGACTATATCAGAATACATCTCAACCTTTTCAAAGCCCAAAGATGTTCTGTTATTGGACTGTAATTTTTGGAGTACTCTTCTAGTGTTATTTCTCTATTTATATACATTACCAACTATTTTTTTAGTAATCCCTCTTAATTAATTTGAATGTACTTGCTCTCTGTAATTGATTTCCCTCCTTTTCCTGCTGCTTTCATGTTGTTCAGAACAAGACACAGCCATTTAAAGCAGATATTTAGATTAAATAATGAATTAACATTTTAATTTCCTTATTTGTGGAAGATGAACATATTGATAAGTTGGAGAAAGTGATAACCACATTATCTGCAGTTACTTCCCCATTTCCATGACTTATTATTTTTATTATAGCATCATTTATTATTTATTATAGCATGATCTAGATTCCAACACCTAAGTTTGAATATTAATAATGTCGTGCCAGTGGCCTTTGTTATCCTTTGGGCATATAATCATACTGACTACTTAGAAGACATCATCGTTTCCAAGACAGGTAGACATTTTCAAAGGTTTTCAAGCTCAGCCTAATGTTCCTTACACAGGAACAAGCTCACACAGACTATCTGCTTTTGAAAACCTTTCCTTAAATGCTTACCTTTGATCAACTTTCATTTCTTCCTTTTATTGCAGAAACTTCTGGAAGCCAAAACAGACTTAAAAGTGAAGAGGAAGCGATTGCAACTAAGACTGTCAAAGAGTCCACTGATTCAACACACTCCCTAAGGAGCTTAATAATGTCAGAACTCTTGGGAACTCATGTGTAGTGTTAAATGTTGTTATAAGTAAGACATCCCTAAAGTACTTGGTCTTGGAGAAATTTCTGCCACCTTTTCCTGGGGTAAATCTTTCCTGAACACAGATGGCCATGGTAAGGAAGATGTAACTTATATTTATTTACATTATCCTGAACGAATATAGCTAAGAGAGCACGTGTTTTCATATATTTTTTTAAAATAGATTTTTGTGTTAGTGTGTTTATCATAACAACCATGGCCTGTTTCCCATGACTGACACATGTTCTACTGTTTACCATTATTAATGACCCCATGTTCACTGTCTTTTCAAAAATATCCAACAATGCTGACAGCTTTGTCTGGGAATCAGTAGAATGTCACAAATATTCATGAGTGATTCCCATCAAAAGCCTTTTATAAATCCTCAGGACTTTGCAGCAGTATAAAACTGAAATTCCTGAATTGTTGAGCCTTCACTGATTAAGGTTTTAATCAAATGATATAGAAAAGGAAAGGATCAGAAAAAGGCATGGAGAAGTAAAAGGTTCTTTTCCTACACAAAAATGAGCTGTCACAAAAAAAGCTGATGTGGCCAAAATTACTTTTACTTTTTTTATAGCCTTGACCCATCTGCCATATATACAGTGCAACCTATTTAAGTATAAAAATAAGACACTTAAAATAAGCAGGAGGGTTGCCCTAAGCTCCCACTAAAGTTAGTAGAGAGAAAATGCACTAAATATCTGACTTTTTTTTGTGGAGATTTTTTCTGCAGCGACCATATAGAAAGCCATTTTTCCATAAAGTTCCCATAAGTATCTTTCTTCCTTCCTTAAGGTGAGGTGGGATATATACTGATACTAGTATATCTTCCCATATGAGACACATATATGTGAGTCTATTTAAATTATGCAGAAAGTAAACACAGATACATATGCACATATCCATATTAATACCTTCTCTTTATTTATCTCTATTATATTAAATTTAGTTATCTGAAAGTACATCAAAGTATCTTGCAGGAATTATCACATAACAGACAATTTTCTCCCACCTTATTCATCCTGTTCTTCTCTTTCAAAAGCAGTTCTATCAACATTAATGCTGTAATATTAAAATATATAAAAAATTAGTGCTTCTTATTTTGACATACTGAAATAAAATAATTGCATCATGACTGATTTCTTCTGAAAAACTTAGAGATAAAACTTATGACTCTTCAGGACTCAGAGATATCTGAGATGTTTGAATAATTTTTATATAAACCAATAAGAAAAAATAGAACTACCTTCATAAATATTATTGAAGGTGTCTCTGTGATAGCCGTATTTTATATTGAAGAAAATACTTGTCATCCAAGGTCAAACTATAAGGTAGGATAAAGTAGAAAGATTTTACTTGCATATGTCTCTGTTGATAGGCAGACTGCCATCTTAATAATCTGAAATGTCTAAGACTATAACAAGTAGTGAATATTCTTATTATCTTCTTGTGAACATTTATAAGAAGATTTCATCATGAATAGTAATGGGTCTGACGAACACAGATCTGTCAGAGAACAGTGGTAACTACACCAGACACAGTTCTGTGGGCTCAGCACCCAATCTTAGGCAGACCAAATGTACTTCTTGTGAAACTGGGGCTCAGTAAATACCCTCTTTTGGGTGTAAAACATAGGTCTCATTTCTACTATGAACATATAATCAGTCCTCTCTATTTGAAGTTATTGCTCATTTGAGGCAGCCTGAGCTGTAGTGATCATACACTGATCATGAAGAATATGGGTCAGGTGAATAGCAAAGTCAGGACCCTGAATTTTAGGATGCAAAATTCCACTGTTTCCAGGAGTTAGTTAGTTGGAATAACTCCCCTGGGATATTATCCTTAGGGCATGGGAGCAAAAGAGAAGGCAATGTGCAGCATCAGGACAGTATTTATTGTGTGCCTATAGGGGCTTCTATGTTTGTCACCATTCCTTTAGGTTTTTTTGATTTGGTTTTTTTTTAACTGCAACCATTTATTTCTTTCATGAAACATTTATTCAATCACTCCATTAAACAATATTATTCTGACTTCTGAAAATAATTTTTAATATAATGTTCACCTTTGCACTAGTCTCTAATAATATCTTTATCCTCTTAAAATAACAAAAAAGATAACATTTTTGCAAGTGAGGGATTAAAATCATATTTTTCATGCCTAAAAAAAAAAAGTTACCAATAGAAATTCACTAAGAAGAACATCTGAGGTAGTTTATCAGTTTTTCCCTGTACTAACTCTGCAAGTGCACTATAAATGTGGGGTTTCCATTACAACAGTGTTTATTCAACTTGTCTTCAGGCAATTGCTTTTGCAAGATATGTTAGCAACATTCAGAAACACTCTCATAGTAAAGGAAATCTGGATTTTCAGTAAGATAAATTTGTTATGTGTTGCCAAATCAACATAATCACAGTCATTTACAGTTATGAATAGTATAGATAGAGTAAATATGTAAACAGACAGTCTATGATTGTGGCTGTATGATCATTATTCCATGCTTATTTCAAAATGACCTTTAGCTTATCTGCATTTTTAATGTCAAAAAATCCTGATTCAGACCATAATAGTTAAAATGCATTTATTTGTACTTTACATTTTCTTTTTTATTTTTTTTTAGCAGAAAGAATAAATTCAGCAGACTTCTCTACTGCAGGATCCACAAAAGACATAAGAGAACTTTACAAATTTTGTGTTATAGCATCATCTTAGTATCTTCACCAAGAGTAGTCTGATGCCAAAAATAAATCCAGTATAACACAGAAATTACTATATCAATAAACAGAATCTGTAGACTTTCATTTTTCACTTGCTTTTTACCTCATAGTTTTTTTAAAAAGAAAGCATGCAACTGCAGTCACACCTTGAATAAATGTGATGGGACCCAATAATGTTCAGATGTTCAAAAGAAAAAATTAGTAGAATCTCATGGATAAGATTCTGCTTGACCTCCACAGGCTGATAAGTTAGAATGTTAGTAGCCCCACTGATGTTATTAGTTGTGACAGTACTCCAGAAAAAATTATATTTTATTAAGCCAAGTAGGACTGGTTGCTGTAATAATTTTTGCTAGAAGGTGTTCAGAGCCAATTACAAAAAAACCCCAACATTTGAAGGAATCAGGGCTGCCATAACAGTCTTTCATAAGTAGGTCCTCTATCCTATTTGCTTTCTCAATTTTATTCCAATTTTAATCTTAATAATTAATATTAGAAACTGATATTTGTACTAAAGGGCACTCTAGTATATGTCAGCAAAAGTAATTGTCTTACAATACAGTACAATTTACTTATTGTACTGTTGGAATATAAGCAAATATATATTATTTGAAGTATAATAGTTATTTCTTTAATCTATGATAATTTGGAAGTAACTTTTTTCCCATTAGTTTAAGCTAACTGATGGAAGAGAAAGACTGGCTCTGGGTCACTTTATAGTAATTTAATTATAATTATTGATTTGAGGAAAGTGATGGCGTATTTTCCAAGCAAATGTTTTCTGTAACTGTTTTTCTAACACTCAACTAAAGTACTCAGCAGTTTTATTTAAATAATTGTTCTGTCATTCATTAAGAATTGCCAACGATTACAAGAACAGTTGTAAGAATTATGTTACCAGTGGCACAATGAAATGTTATTGGCAACTTCTTTGAGAGAAAAGGTCTTATTTCCTCTTAGTCATCAGAAAAACAGCTGCTATACAAGTACAAAAAAAAGTACTGGTTACCAACAGTAGGGACAGGGGAAGTTTTGATTGAATAGATTTAGTATTAAATCAGGCACTTAAGCTTGAGACAGAGGGTTTCAGATGTATTTGTTTTAAACGATTTTGCTGTGTAAGTGAAGAAACTGGTTCTTAAAGTTATGTTTGTAGCTAAGAGGATCATCCTTTCCTTGTGGATAAGTACATCCATCCCATATATAACTCCCTAGAGTAATGTTCTCCTTCATATATCTAAATTCAAAAGTATCTGCTAGATATTTTTTTTTTTTAAATCTGTATTTAAAAGCAAAACCAGGAATTTTTTCTAAGCTGCATGCTCATTAATAATGGAAGGTGTTAGCAATGCTGTTCTGGTTTAGTATTGTAAGGTGTTTTTAAAAACACAGATCATGCACTTTCAGTAGTTATTCTCTTGCATTCAATTTTTTTTTTTGCTTTGATAATAAATGCTGCCTGGCATTCTCTCTAGTCTTTTATGTTTGCACTACATTTTTTTTTTTTGTCTTGCATACTCTGCGTTGTCATCAAAGATCACTTAGATGATCAGATAAAAAAGAAATGGCGGGATTTTCTTAAAAGATACTCTGGGGTTCATGGCAATGAATCCACAGTCCCAGCTTTCTGAAGAGCTGTCTACTTCTTCTTAAGTCTCAGAAGGTTAAGAAAATGCCTCATAAAGGAAAAGAAAATTGAACTTTTGCATGTGGTAAACAACAGTTCTTCAGAGAAGTACATCAGTTCAGCAGTTGGTTTTTTCTGCTAGCATAAAAAAAGTTGTATATTAGTCTTTATCTTGTTACGTTAACTGTTAGAGTAATTTGCCAGCTTAAAGTACACCTAACTTCTTTTTCTTCTCAGAAATTTCAATGAAAACAATTATTAAAATGAATGCATTTTGTTAAACCTGAAGCTTTTGTTGAAAGAAGTTATATTGAAACTAGTTTTGAAGATTGGTTGTTCATCACCTCCATACATGAAGATCACTGGAGGTATTGTTGAGCAGTTACAGAATCTTTCCAGTCATATTAAATCACTATTAGGTAGAACAAGTCAGTAGAACAAGCTCCCTCACAGCTGTACCACTCCAACTGTTGCACGTGCTGCTCCACACAATTTCATTTTGGAGATGATTGTGCCTTAATGGGAATAACTTAGAACCCCATAAAAACTCTATACTCTTCACCCTCAAACATTAACCACACAGTTATCTTTCCTTAATAAAATTGGTTTTAAACATAATCATAAATCCTTTTTTTTTAATTTAGCTTAAATAAACATCTTTAACAAAATTTCCAGCAAAAAATGTATTTCATGTTTGATTCATAACTGTAAAATAACCTGCATGTCAGGCTGATTATAAATAAGAAGCACAATGTCAATATATGGCCTGATGTGCACCGCCTTTTGTCAAATACAAACCTGGACATTTGATGTGTTACTATATATACACACACACATATATGTATATTAATACTTTCCTATAATGCTAACAATCAAGAAATAAGCCCTCCTAAGAGGGAATAAGGACAGAAGTTAAATTCCATAAAGCTGAAGACATCCCAACAAACATTTGGATATCTTTTTATATCAGATTTTGATATCACACTGAGGAGCAGTTTGCTTTGCAATCATCTGGTAATGAGACATGAGGGTATTCCAAACCATCAACAAACATCTGAAGCTTGAGCTTGTATACATTACTTGCCTTCTTCATTTTCATTATAACAGGCAAAACACATGGAAAGCACAGTCTTCAAAGAAACCCTGACTCTAAGGACTTGCCTTTAGACCTGCAAATAAAATGCTGACTTAATTGTGATTTTCCTGTTTCTTCTTGGGTTTCCATTAAAATATGATTAAACTCAAACTAAAGTAAGTTACTAATACGGATTAATTATATTTTCATGTGAATTTTAAATGAAATGCAGCAGAAGTGTAGCACAAATACAATATTACTTATAGCTTCCTGCAGTAGTTTATTCTGATTGTAATTTCAATTTAATTTTAATTTCAATTTAATTGAATAATATAGTTGCACAGAATAATGAGTATAGTAATTAAACTGATACATCTAGAGTTTATTTGTCTAGTTGAAATTACATGAAACTTTGGAAAGAAAAAATGAAAGAGAAATCTGCTTGGTTTTAATCTTTCAAATTTGATATTAGGAATTTTATTACACATGTTCTTTATTTTCTATATGAGACATATGAGCTCCCTGGTTAAATGCACTGGAAGCAATTATATTCTAATTGTACATTTGATTTTAGATCCGTCATCTGAATTCCTCCACAATTCTGTTTTGCAGATAAGCTACATACAGCTGCAGCAAATACTTGATCCTCTGGAAATATATACAAATATACACAAATTGTGGAAAAAGCAGCTGGAGACCAGCCCCATGGAAAGATACCTGGGGGTTTGCTGATAACGTGTCAATAGTGTTCCTCAGCAGCCAAAAGGGCCAGCCAGCTGTGTCCTGGGCTGCATCAGACACAGATTCTCCAGCCAGTCAAGCAGGGTGATGGTCCTGCCCTACACTGCACTGGCGTGGCCCCACCTCACAGAATCACAGAATGGGTTGAAAGGTTGAAAGGGACCACAGTGGTCCTCCTGGCCCAACCTCCCTTCTCAGGCAGGGTCATCCTCCAGCACATGGCACAAGATTGTATTCAGACAGTTCTTTAATATCTCCAGTAAAGGAAGACTCCACAGCCTCTCTGGGAAGTCTGTTCCAGTGCGAGGTCACTCACACAGTAATGAAATTCTTCATCATATTCAGATCAAAGTTCCTGTATGTCAACTTCTGCCCATTGCCTCCTGTCCTATTACTTGGCACCACCAAGAATAACCTGATTCCCTCTTCTTGGAACCCTCCTTTCAGATACTGATAGACATTGATGAGGTCCCCTCTTAGACACCTTTCTTGAAGATGAACAGACCCAGCTCCCTCACCCTTTCCTCGTAAGAGAGTTGCTCAGTCCATTGATCATCTTTGTTGCTCCCCACTGGGCCTATTCTAGGAGCTCCATCTGTCTCTGGTACTGAGAATCCCAGAATTGGACACAGCACTCCAGAGGTGGCCTCACTAGGGCTAAGTAGAGGAACAGAATCACTTCCTTAGAACAGCTGGCAACGCTTTTCCTAATCCACCCTAGGATTCTCTTGGCTTTCTTGGCCACAAGGGCACACTGCTGACTCATGGGCAACTTATTTTCCTCCAAGACCTCCAGGTTCTTCTCTACAGAGTTCCTTTCCATCAGACTTTCCACAGATGCTTTCCCCAACCTGAACTGGTGCATGGGGTTATTCCTCCCTGCATGCAGAACCCTGAATTTGCCCTCATTGAGTTTCAGAGCAGTTAAGTGCTGTGTGCAGTTTTGGGTGCCTCAGTTTAAGAGGAGTATAAAGCTTTTGGACTGTATCCAGAGTAAAGCAGTCAAAATAGTGAACGGCCTCAAGAACTAAGGCATATGAAGAGCAGCTGAGGTAATTTGTTTCAGTCTGAAGTCAGAAGGTGACCTCATAGCAATCTACATCTTCCTCAAGGGGGAAAGTGCAGAGGGAGGTGCTGATCTCTCTCTGGTGACCAGTGATAGCACAGGAGGAAATGGAAGGAAGCTGCATTGGCTAAGTTCAGTTGGACATTATGAAAAGTTTCTTCACTGAGAGGGTGATCAGTGACTGGAACAACCTCCCCAGGGAAGAGGTTGTGGCATCAAGAGGGTCAAAATTCAAGGAACATCTGGAGAAGGCTCTAAATTATACGGCTAAATTTTAGGTAATGCTGCAAGGAGCAGAGATGCATCTCTTACAATGTCAGACTTGCAAGTTTTTTGAAAAGAAGACTTAATTTAAATTTGTTGTTTGCTTATAATTTGTATATAAGTTACAAGAAAGAAATAAGAAATATTGCAAAAATTGATCATGTGATCATTATATGTGACAAAATATATTGTATATTTCTATATTTACATGTATATGTAAATAATACAATCTGTAATATTCCCTATTTTTAATTTCTTTGTTAATGAGAAAAGCAAACAAAATTAAAATATATTTTAAACTATAAAATTCAGCTATTAAAAAGAATAAAACAGTGATGATATTTCACAATCATGAAAATTAAACAAGGTGTCATGCCCAGGAATACAAGTTGGGGGAAAGAAGGAGAAAGGGAGGAATGTTTGGAGTTATGGTGTTTACCTTCCCACATAAGCATTATATGTGACAGACCCCGCTTTCTTGGAGACGGCTGAACAACTGCCTGATGATGGGATGAGCAAATTAATTCCTTGTTTTGGTTTGCTTGTCTGTGCAGCTCTTTTATTTACCTATTAAACTGTCTCTATCTCAACTCATGAGTTTTCTCACTTATATTCTTATTCTCTCCCCATCCTTCTTGGGGGTAATGAGTGAACAGTTGCTTGGTGCTTGGTTTCCAGCTGGGGTTGAACCAAAACACCCTTTTTTGACATAATAGAAATTACTGACCAGGACTAGCAAATATACACAATACCAAGGAGTACTTACAAGACCCGGCTTTGGATCACAAGGGAACTGCCAGAAGGGAGATGAAGAGATGCGGCTAAAGTCAGGGCCACAAATGGTGTGGAACTATGGATGGGTAAGAGGAAGAAGAAAGCCTCTGCTCTTTTAAGAGTATCTGGTCAAGGATATTTTCAGTGCTAAAATGGATAATGAGAAAGGAGGAAAACCATGCACAAGAACATACAGACACAGTCCTGACTGGCAAATGTTGAGGGAGGGACAAAGAACCCTAGACAGTCAAATTAATTGACAATGGTATGTTGAATATGGAAATGTTTATTTCAGTAAGATTTTCTGATCAACAACCTTCTCAAAATGGACACCAAGGAAAAGGGACATGATAAAAAAAAACAATTGGAGGCATAGATCTGACAGAAAAACATTGTAGAGAAAAAGACAGGAAACATTTCTCAGGCACACAAATTTAGGTATGTGAACTGATCTTTTGATCACAAAACTGCAAGCAAACGACTTTGAAAATGGTAAGGATGAGAATCTGGGGGTTCAGATTGCTGTTTGGAGTGTTTCATCTAATGAGGCAATATGCTTGAGAAGGGGGAACAGAAGGAAGCAATGGAGGAAGAAACAGAATGGGGTATAAAAGTGTCTGGTCGTAAATTGTGGCTGGCCAGTACACTTGTCTGAACAAGTCCTGTGCCTGATGACTGCAATCTGCTCTATCTTCTTCTTATATCCTTACTTTTCATTTGTTTCATAGTGGGAGGAAAAAATATGTCTGTGATTTAGAGAAAAGATTGTGTTAGAAAAGGAAGGAGACAGGACAGGCCAACACAATTGCAGAGCAATGCTTCATCAACAAGTTTATATATTTATGGTTCCAAACTGCTATACCTAAACTAGAGAGCAACATTCATTTTCTGATGTTTAAAATAGTGTTATGACTTTGAAGGACTAAATTATTTCAACAACTCTACGTGGACTTCTTTTTCCTATTCCAGACACAAAATCATCAGTGATAAATTGCAGCAACCAATGATGCCTTGGCTTTTTTATCTGAATTACTTGAAAAAAGAGATTTACAGAATGGTTTTCAAGTTCAGTGAGATCTATCTTTTGGTTTTTTTTTCTCAAAAAAGTTATTCTGTGACAACCCCAGGAGGCAGACACATCACATGAAAAACATTTATTAAATTGCTCAATGATTTCTTTATCAGAGGTAAAATTTTCTACACTCACTTCCTTGCAGTATTCAATTCAAAGCATTATGCAGAATTTAGGAATAAGAGGACTTCTCACCTGGCATGTGGACATCACAGGCCAAGGTCTTTAAGAGAGCAGAGCTGAACCTTTCTCCTTCTGCTTTACTCTGAATGCTCAGAGTCCTGCTGCTTGTCCTCCAACCTCAACTGTAATACATTTAACATCCAGCAGAGGTTGGCTAGATGCCAAAAAGTGCTCAGTTTTCCTTAATCTCCGAAATGTACACAGAAACCTTTGTTTGATGTCCCCTGAGAAAGTGGAAGGGACTAAGATTTCTCTGAACTCAGATTTCATCACTAGCCTAACTTGCAGTCTCTTGTGTTTTGAAAGAACACAATGCAAGAATTAATTTGAATTACTATAAATACTGTTTCCAGTAGGCATCTTGCTATTACAAATCCACTTTTATTCTTTCTTTTTTATTATGAAAGTATTAGCACTGTTCCCCCAAGACATTTCCAATAGGCTTCAAATTCCTTTGGGTCTACCACCTATGTCCTCCCATTGCACCTGCTTTCATTTCACTTCATCCTGGAGCACACTCTAGGTCAGCTTGTTTCATCATGTAAAAGAAATATCATCCATCCTGTTATATGCAGACTCTAAAACAGTGCAAACTGGTTTGATTAGTTCTCAGAAAAGACTCCCCTAAAATGACACTAACTCTGCTTTAATGACTTCTAGACCCAACGGAAGTTCCCTTGATCCTGTTGCCATTTGTCATAAGCAAAGACAGACAAAACTATACTTTACCCTTGAAACATGAGCAGCTAGAATATCAACTTTTATTTTTTTGAATAACCCTTTAAATTGTTTTGTTGACTTCCAAATATATTTGGAATAAACTCCAGAGCAACTGTCCCATGCTAAAGCAGGTTAGATCCTTCAAGTAACATGATCTAAATTCCCTATAGGATGAAAAATTCCATAACTTCACAAATTAATGGATGCTTCTTCCTCACTGTCATTCTTACTTCTCCAAATACATGCCTTCCCAGTTTCCTATGTAAGCCATTTATCCTGTGATGATCATTAACTATTTTCTTTATACTTTGAGAATTCTCTTAGTGATTTTCCTTTGAATGACTGCAATTTTAAGATAACTCTCAGCATCACTGCAGCTGCCCTTCACAATTTCTCACCCTGATGAAGGAGGACACATCCAATGCATGTCATCAGATATCATGCTGGTTTGGGGATTTGTGTTGCTATGATTACCTCACAATGTACAGCTGGACATTTTCCTTATAGTTTCTCTGCTTTTCTATGAGTTAACTATGCCTTAATCTTGCTCTATGTAGCCTTCTAAAACCAAGAGAACACAAGGAATTAATTTGCACAAATTCTACTGGTCTGGGAAGAAAATATAACAAACCTCTTCTGTTTAAATTTCATGTTGTTTCAGTTTACTGTATTTCATCACTTCCAAAATGTTTTATGACTCCCATTTTCTTCAAGAATTGTAATTCTGTATTTTATGTAATTAATCTTTGCTTTCTATATCACATTGAGGAAAGCTATAGACACAATGCTTCTATTTAGGGACTTATAGCATGTCAATTTCTGCTGCATCATGATTGACATATTTTTTGTTCCTTTAGAATTTTAATTAGCACTTTAATTATGTTTTTCACATAAGCAATACTGGTTCAATAGCTGCAGACTGAAAAGCACCACTTTATTCTGTCCTCTAATTTCATGGATATGACAAACAGTTATGATTCGATTATAAGAGATGCCTCTGCTGCAATTAAGGTGTAAACAAGACCATATGCCTAAGTCAATAGTATGGCTTTTATTTAACAGTAAATGTGACCTAGAGAGATGGAAGCAGGAAGGCAGGCAGAGCCCAAGAATAAGGGATGGGCACAAAGAAGGTGGCCTAAGATTTGGATTTATTTCTCATTATCCTACTCGACTTCTGACTGGCAATAGGTTAGATTAATACCTCCAAGTGGAGTCTGTTTTGCCTGTGGTGGTACTTGCTGAATTATCTCTCCCTGTGTTTATCTCAAGCCTTTCATCATATCTTTTCTCCCCCATCCAGCTGAGGGGAGAAGGATAGAGTGGCTTGGTGGGCACTTGGTGTCCAGCCAAGGTCAAGCCACCACAAATGGAACCATTTTCTACTGCAGAGATTTCTCCAGATTCTCTCTCCTGTCCATGACACACTTTTTCTAATCACCTCTGATCAAATATTCAGCAAGGAAAAGTGCACTGCTATGCCTCACAGTTATCTATTTGAACTGTTTGTCCTTTCTTCCTATAATGATTCTTTGGTGACTTGGAATAGTATTATTTCAGTTTTATCTCCTTGTGCCATTTTTCTTTATGTGTTTAAGTGTCCATGATGCTGCAAATAGCTTTGCTGCTCTGAACATGAATATTGAAGACTGTTCCATAAAAGCTATTAGATCATATCTTTTCTGAGACACAGAGCTGTTCTGGAATTCTATGCTGATATTTTTTAGCATGACTAGGCAGGAGTTTATGTTACTTTCCAAGCACTGAAGACCTCAGGGCTTAGGATATGTTTTGATCATGCCTTTTCTGTCTTCTCTGGTCTGTAATTTCCATAGCTATGAATGTCTGCTGAAATGAAAGAAAATATTATATACTGTCTGAAGTCAATTGCATCTTCTTTCAATGAATTCATGCAGCAGAATATAGATATGCTGAAGAAGTAAAAATGTGCTGTACTTAGGAGCCTTCTTTACCATCTCTGAAATGTAGATCAGAGTTCAGAGTAACTAGACCTTATGCTCATTAAAACTTATGATAATTAATTAAAGAAGCAATTTAGTTTTTCCTCTTGAAATGTATTTTACTTTTGGATTATTGTACTCTCTACCTAATTTACTTGGGACCACAAGTCTAAAATTTGTGGTGCCCAGCAGTCAGCAATAAATTATCTAGCAATTTCTTCAGGTATTTGGAGGGGAAGGAAAATAAAAATTCTCAGTAGTGAAATAAATATCCAGTGGATATAATGGATAAAACCCTTCTACAATAAAGTATAACAAAATAACTCAAAAGCTCTCCTCCATCTGCATCTCTCTTGATTTTTGAAGTTCTCTCCCTAAACATAATCAAGAAAAATTGCTTCTGATTTACAGAAGCTTGATGAACATAGAATGCTATGCAGGAGTAAAATGTGTTGCTCCTGTATTTCTTAAGCAATTTAATTTAGTGGAAACTTATATAAATTTATGTTAAAAACTACAAGAACCACTTAAAGTTATGCCAGATTCAGGTCATCATTTCAAGGATTTCACAGTCAATTCACAATCTCTCTCTGACATGAATACAGAAAGTAAAAATCTGTTTGAATCAGATGATAACGCAAACACATCATGGTATAAATGATGCAATCATCTCGTGTGCTCTCAGAATAAAATATACTTTAGAGGGAAGAAATGAAAGTATTGCAATAAGCTGCAGGAAAAATAGAAATTGTTGGGAAGCCAAATAATTATAGCACGTTCTTTCTTGTATCAAAATATTTCAGCATTGGTTGTTATGATGTTGATGACATGAATGTGTGTTATGTAAGTATTGTTACTGCATA
Organism: Pyrgilauda ruficollis; assembly: GCF_017590135.1. Classification (NCBI taxonomy): domain Eukaryota; kingdom Metazoa; phylum Chordata; class Aves; order Passeriformes; family Passeridae; genus Pyrgilauda; species Pyrgilauda ruficollis. Next base: position 7,508,278 of record NW_024523933.1, read on the forward strand.
TGCAAGGCTAGAATAAAATTATGTTTAGCCTATGACCTTGAACTTCTCTTTATTTTATTTACAGAGCAAATAACATAAATTTATTTTATGTTATAAAATAAACAAATATTTGTAAGTATTTTGTAATATATCATTTGCAGAGTAATAATGTGAAGTAAGTTTAAAGCACAACATACTTATAATCTTCAATGTTAATGGCAAATAAGCATTTAATGCAATTTGCAGAATGCAGTCATGTCTACAGTGTGAAATAGAAAAAAGATTCAGTAGTCGTATGCATAATTAAAGAACAATCTGAGCCTATGTAGAGATTACTATGCTGAGTTAATACAGAGAACCTCACTAATACATTAATTACTGAAATTGTTTCACATTTTACAGATTTCACATATTCCTTTAAACAGCTTTCTCTCTTTTATAACTTTCTTATAGATGTTAATTAGAATTACATTATTCTAAAATATTTTCATAACACATAATCTCAAGTACTTCTTATAGAAAAGCCAATGGTTATTTGAGAAAAATAATTTAATATCATAGTTATAGGTCATAGGTTAACGCTATAGGTATAGGTAATGCCCAGCATCTGAGGACATTACAATAAATAAGTAACAAGGTACAAGATGTATTTACAAAAGGCATGCATTGAATACAGATATTAATTTATCCGTATATGTGTTCTGGAGGGCATGTTATGTCAGGACTGTAGGCATGACTGTTTTACTCACCTCTCTGACGCAAACACAGTTTGACATCCTCCAATAGAGAAAGAATGATCTTTGAAAGAGAACTAGAATTAAGATAAGAACAAATTATACCTGCAGGAGAGGGTTTTGCTACTTTTTTCATCAATGTGCTGCTGCCCTTCACTTGTTGCTATAGAAATCCAGCAGACAGGGAGACTATAGGAGCTTTATAGATAGGAAGTTCACTTAAGCCAATCAGTGCTCTGCCCATTTAGACTTATCATGGTTGCCTCCATGTCATTTATAAAAAGAGACAACAATGGGAGTGCTGCCACATGAAAGTTTAATAACCCATTGCTTTCCTTCTTGTCTACGAGGCAGTCTGCCTACTGTCCAGATACAACAGAATTCCTAATCAAACTTTTAAGTAGATTATATAGCTCAGCAAACCTGACTGCACATCCTTCTCTTCTTCCTCCGAATCTCTAAATCCCCAGTGCTTTCTTAGCAGCCACATAGCATAAACTAGTTAGCTCTGAAACTTACCCATTATATTTCATTCAAAGACCTGCTTTCTCTGTCTCTCATGTGCTCTCCTATTTTTCTTCCCCTCTTCTTTCTTTTTTTTTTTTTTTTTTTTTTGGTTAACAGTCAAATTTTCCCTAAATGTAGAAATTTCCTAAATAAATTAGGAAAATTCAAGTTTTGTATTAATTTGATCCTTTAGATATAGGAGAGGGGAAAATACTACATGAAAAAGGTTCATTTTCATCTAGAAAAAGAAAGGTTGCCTAGGAAGACATTTTTATTTCAACATATGAATTTAGAGGGTATGCTTATGTTTGCAGTGATCTTTCCTTCACAGAATGTCAATTTATTGGTACAGAAATCCTAGCAGTTATACAAAAAAGTTGTGATAAAGAGCTGTGAAAAATATATACTAATTTGACATAACAATAATACAGTACCTTACTGATTCCTACCTGGATTATTCCTCACATAATATCTGTATCTCACATAATATTTGTATCTGTAATATATTTATATGTATTTACACCTCTCAATTTTATTTATATCATCATAGAGTAACACTTACAGATTAGATGTGAAACTGTGTCATAGAAATCACAAATGCATTCCACCTCTGACTTATGATATACTTAAAACTTCCAGACCTAAGGCTTAATTCAATGTCTGTTGATGTAACTGGAAAGACACATATTTTAATAGAAACTGTACTTTGCTTATGAAACCAAACATTTGCAAAACCTGATGCAAAGCCATGGTTTCTGTCTCTGATTTATCAATTGACATATACTACTTTGTTCTGGACATTTTGTGCATCATAACAGTGTTATTGCTTTGATGTTTCATACCAGCTTCGTACTTACATATAAACTTTACCATTCATAATATAATTTTATGGTTTCAAAAGTAAACTACATTGTAATGTTAGAAAAATTGTGTGTGTGCTGTCAAAAACGTATACTTTTTTCAGGAATCCTTATTTCTTTAATGAAAAAAAAAAAAGATACTTCCATTATGTTACTTTCCAGAAGACTTTTAGTTAATGGTCTAGTTATGGACCAGTGATTGGGTTTTTTTTTCCTTTTTTGACAGTTTCCCTTTGCTGATGGAATTTCTCTCTTCTTTTGGCAGGGGGAGCTGTGGCAAGCATCAAAGATTTGCAAGATTTTGCTTCTTTCTTTGAAATAGATTTCATGGCACATTCTGATCCTGGAAAATATAAATGTGCTAGGAACCTGGGTCCAGTTGGGGCTAGAGGCAAAAGCAAGTGTGCAATAAATAACAAAATTAAGGAAAAAATATGCTTAATATCAATCCACCTGCGAGTCACTGTGAAAAATACACATCAAGTTATTAACTTAATTTCCATAGGTCTACAGGTCTAATTTATGCTGTTTCTTATATTTGATCTTTCAAGTGGGATTATGCCAAGCACTTAACACTAAAAGGGAAGAAAAAAAGAAATAATCTTGGGGGGTGTGGGGGGAGAAGGAAAGGGTGTGGGGTTGTATGGGTTTGGGGATTTTTTTTTTTTAAGCTAATGTATCTTTTGTGTGATCAGTGGGAAAGCAGCAGCAGTACTTACAAGACCCTGGATAATTTTTAAATTCTTCAAATTCTTCTGACACTACTCAGTGGTAGATGTTTAATTTAATGATATAGGAAATAGGGCATATACTATATAAATCTTCCACGGGTTATCATTCCAAAGCCAGCTTATGACTAAATAATGCCAAGCTAAATGTGTACCCAATACATATTCCTATTATAAATTACCATAGCTAATTATACACAAAAGTACTTCTATGTTTGTGCTTAAAAGACTTTATCAGTTGCTGGATAATTTCATCAGGTATTAGTTATTTTTTGGATAATGAGAAATAATCACTATCCATTTGTTCCATTAATTCATTATTTTAACTCTCTCTACTAAAGTGTCCCGGACTGAGCTCATTTTCATAAGTTGAAATGCTAACCTCCCCATGCCCCAAAGTAGGAAATAATTTTGATAGAAAATCTCTTCTTTCTTTTAAAGTCTTTTTTACTGATGAAAATAAAGATCAAAGGAACTGCACACAGCACTGAAACTGCCTGCAAATCATATGTTAATTAATATATAATAATATTTATAATATAATTATAATTCTTAATTATTTATGGTATATATAGTTATTTAATATATTGTTCATCTCTCTGATGCTGAACACTCAGTTGAAATTTTCAGAGAACTGTCAACAGTAGGTTCAGGATCACTTACACGAGAAGTAGCAGCTAACTTTGTCATATTTTCCCTCAGGCATATTGCCTTGCACTTACCAACACTGAATTTCATCTGCTGCTCCATCAGCAGATACTACTCATATAACATTTTCAAATCCTTATGCAAGTCTGTACCATCACCTTCAGATTTGTCCAACTGGAAAAATTACAAGCTTGCTCCCTTCTCCAAGTCATGTAAGTCAAAAAAAAGGACAACTAACACAGCTTCTTGGGCGAAGACTGTCTTTTTGCCCTTTTTGTTCTTGGATCTCAGTTTCTGTGCTGTTGCTTGCATCCAAGTAGATTTTGGCAAATGCCTTGTAAGGGTAAATCCCTCCCACAGCAGCCAAGGCTGTGTTCCTGGCCAAGCAGGGAGTAAGGAAGATGGGCATGAAAAGCAAGTTTCCACGATCAGTGGGAAAGCAACAACAGAAGTCGTAGGACCATGACTCATTTTTAAATTATGTAGAAAGTGAGGGAGTGGAGTATGCAATTTACCAAATTTGGAGGGCAAGAAAGATGAGGTTCACGAACACAGAAACTTCAGGGCAGGATATGAAAATTGGGTGGCACAGTGCTACTGTGTAGTTGAGGATGGCATTCAGAGGGCTGGGGAGTTGAAAGGGAGCTTAGTGTGGTAACAAAACGAAGACACTACGTGGAACAGAAAAGAGTGGACATGCTTGAAAGGTTATGAATTAAGTACTTTGGAAATTAGAGATTTTGATGACTAGGAGGGAAGAGTGGCCATTCAGAGTCTGAGCATATTAGGAAGAAAAAAAATGGAGCTATGATATTAGTCAGAGCAGCTTTAGAATGAATACCTTGTTGTAAATCCCCTCATACTCTGATTTTTTGATTGAAATAGCATACACAACACTGCTGGAAATTATCCTGAATTACTAACAATAACTTTAATTTATTTTATACTTTTCAACCAGTGTTTAATTTATAAAAGGACTTGTGTCTTATTTACACATCATTCATCATCCTACAGTCCAATGATTTCACAAACCCTTATACAGATAATTTATGAAACTGTCTGTGGTAGGTTGACCCTGGCTGGATGCCAGGTATGCACCCAAGTCTGTCTATCACTCCCTTCCCCAGCTGGTCAGGGAAGAAAAAATAGATCTAAAGACTTATGAGTTGAGACAGGGAGAGATAACTCATCAATTACTATTACAGGCTAAACAGACTTGACATGGGGATATCAGTTGAATGTATTATCAGTCAAAATCAGAGTAGGATAATGAGAAGTGAAACAAATATTAAAAACACCTTCCCTGAACCTGTCCCTCCTTCCCAGCATCTATCTCCTCCTCCTCAATAGTACAGGGAGATGGGGAATGGTGGTCAGTTCATTATATGTTATTTTGGCTCCTGCTCAGGGAGAGGAGCTCTTGCCCTCTCACAGCATGGGATCCTTCCCACAGGCTACAGCTCTTTCATGAACTGCTGCAATGTGGGTCCCCTTTCCAAGGGGTACAGTCCTTCAAAGAAAGCCTGCTCAAGTGTGGGTCCCCAAAAGGGTCACAAGTCTTACCAGGAAACCTTCTCTGCCATGGGCTCCTCTCTCTACAGGTCTTCAGGTCCCTTCCAGGAGCCTGCTACATCACGGGCTTCTCACAGGTTCACAGTTCTCTTTTGGGTAGTGGCCTGCTCTGGCAGGGGTGAAGGTGGATCTCTGCATCTCTGTGATCTTCCATGGGCTGCAGGGACATAGCTGCTTCAGCATGGGCTGCAGCAAATCTCATCTCTGGCACCTGCAGCACCTCCTGCCCCTCCTTCTGCACTGACCTTGGTGTCTGCAGAGCTGTCAGTTCACATATTAGCACTTCTCTCTTCCCTGGACGTAATTACTTCAGATATGATCTCTGATGGGCTTGGCCTTGGACAGCAGCAGGTCTGTCCTGGAGCCAGCATTCATTCTGCCAGACATGAAGGAAGCTTCTGGCATATTCTCACAGAAGCCACCACTGTAGTCCACTTAGTCCCACTGCTAGCAAAACCTGGCCAAGCAAACCCAATACAGTCCTTAATTAAGTAAACTTTGATTTTATCACTCCATTTAACAAATTTTTAAAAGAGAGAATTGTGACGACTTGCTTGGGATCACAAAGTTAAGTCTGCCAAATCTAAGACTTACCAAGATTTTTATTTCACAGCTTTATGCAGCAAATAAAGTAATTAAAGCAAATTTATAGGTCAGCAAAATGAAATTAAATTAGACATACAAGCAAATACAGGCAAGCTGTTAAACCAATCCAGACATGCTAAGTCACCCTTTCTATCCAAAAACATATATGGAAATTAAAGGTAACCTTATGTCAGAGAACTCAAAGAAGTGTAAGATTGTTTACGGAACTAGAAAGATTTACTGTCCTGCATTTTTTTTAGTAATATTCTTTTGAAAATTCAAATCTACTCTTGGAAAATGCAAATCAAACCAAAAGGGAAAAAAAAAAAAAAAAAGGTAGGGTTTTTATATTTGGTAAATTATTTTTAGCTTCAATACCTTTAGATATTAATAAGCATTTTACTAAAACATTCCTAGGCTTTCCTTAATCGTAACAATATTATCCTTTAATTTACTCTTTCTGTGAACAGATGTGAATGGAGTTAAATCCAGCTGGTGGATGGTCATAAGTTGCATTTCCCAGGAAACAGTTTGTGGGCCAATTCTGTTTAATATCTTTATTGAATACAGTCCTTAATTAAGTAAACTTTGATTTTATCACTCCATTTAACAAATTTTTAAAAGAGAGAATTGTGACGACTTGCTTGGGATCACAAAGTTAAGTCTGCCAAATCTAAGACTTACCAAGATTTTTATTTCACAGCTTTATGCAGCAAATAAAGTAATTAAAGCAAATTTATAGGTCAGCAAAATGAAATTAAATTAGACATACAAGCAAATACAGGCAAGCTGTTAAACCAATCCAGACATGCTAAGTCACCCTTTCTATCCAAAAACATATATGGAAATTAAAGGTAACCTTATGTCAGAGAACTCAAAGAAGTGTAAGATTGTTTACGGAACTAGAAAGATTTACTGTCCTGCATTTTTTTTAGTAATATTCTTTTGAAAATTCAAATCTACTCTTGGAAAATGCAAATCAAACCAAAAGGGAAAAAAAAAAAAAAAAAGGTAGGGTTTTTATATTTGGTAAATTATTTTTAGCTTCAATACCTTTAGATATTAATAAGCATTTTACTAAAACATTCCTAGGCTTTCCTTAATCGTAACAATATTATCCTTTAATTTACTCTTTCTGTGAACAGATGTGAATGGAGTTAAATCCAGCTGGTGGATGGTCATAAGTTGCATTTCCCAGGAAACAGTTTGTGGGCCAATTCTGTTTAATATCTTTATTGAAGACCTGGATAACTCTGCACCCTCAGAGAGTTTGAAGATGACATAAAGTTCAACAGGACCTTCTGGAGGGTAGGAAGGCTCTACAGAGGGATCTGGGCAGGCTGCGTTAATGGCCAAGGCCCACTGTAGGTCGTTCAGCAATCACCATCCCTGGAAATGTTCAAAAAACTTGGGGATGCAGCAGATGGATACATGGTTTAATGGGGAAGATTGTGATTCTGAGTTAGCAACTGAACTCAATGATCTTAGAGGCCTTTTCCAGCCCTAATGATTCTAGATTCTATGCTTTTATTTTTTGATACAGTACTGAACTCTTAATTTACTTATTTATTTTATTGGCAACATTGTTTAGAAAATAAATTAAAAACTACTTTTTTAACTAAATAATTATCTGGGGTTTTTTTTCTTTTCTTTCTTAATGAGGGTATAAATAAATAAATTTAATGTTTTTCTTAAATTTATGAAAATTACAAGGAGCTTGGGCGTTTGGGATCTACATTATAAAATATAACACCAAGCCTCAGATAGCTGAAGCATAAGAAAATGCCCATGGAAGCTAAACTCTGAAAATTTCAGATGTTTCAGAAGACTGTTTTGTCAAAAAGGCAGATAGATCTGCAGCACTTGGGGATGAGGATGAAGAGTTGTATTTAATAAAAGAGAGAGACAGAGAGCCTGAGCAAGAAAGATCGCTTTTTGACAAATGATAAGCTTCTGAGTTTTCATGAATGAGAAAGATAGGGTTTCCATATATTTTTACAGTAGTTTGGTCTTGGACATTAAAAAACTGAAATATTACTTGACCCTGAAAACAATGTTGGCTGGCATTATTGATGAAGTTCCACAATCCTGAGGGAGAATAATACGCACTGTTATCTCTGCATTTGCTTGCATGTCACTGTGGCTAGAAGTGTCGCAGACCCTGAACCAGAGGACAACAGATAAGTCAAGTCTCCCTAAACAATTTCTCTCATGCTTTTAATTACCATAATCCCATCGACTTGGTTTACATAAGACAAAAATCAGAATATTCCAAATATTATATTTTCATTTATAATATTTTCATATTTCATTGATATATTCAAAATATTATATTTAAATACACGTATTTGAAAATGCGCTGCCAAGGACACCCATTTTAAGATTTAAAGGTGAAAATGTTGCAAATAAGATTTAAAACATTGAGAACCCTTAGTCCCACAAGCAACTTATCTGAACTATATTTTCCCAATTTAAAAATAAAAAAAAAATCAGTTTGGATTTAGTTTCAGATTTCTAATGGTCTTTTATAGGGAAAAAGAGGGAAAATTGGGGTATATTTAATTTGTTTTCACCAGCACTGCTCACAATACTGTTGAATCTAGAGCACTGACTGAGTGGAAAATTTTGCCAGAAAGTATCTGAGATTGTACAGTCAGAGGAATTTGACATCTGTGGTTTAGCATTTTTATGAGTCATTTATTAAATGCATTAAAAATATGCTTTCCCTCTAATCTACCTTATTTGTGTCATTATCTGTTCTCTGCAATTCACTCACTAGAAAGGGATCTAAATAAAACCAAACCAAAACACCAGAGTTCAGCACCCTTGTGTTGATCAAGAAGCAAAAGCAATGCACGTTCTGAAACAGTGCTGTCTGATTAGGATTATTGCCTTTGTGATTTACTTCCAAATTTATTTGTGCAAGACACCATAATAAAAATCTCTGAAATCCCAGAGAAGTGAGATCCTAGTGTGGGACTTTTGCTCTGACCTCTTCATCATACCCAGAAATTACAACATGATTTTCTTAGAAATTAATTAGGATGAAAGGCAGAAGGATTCCACAATCAAACAGGGAGCTACACCAAAGAGTTTGCAGCATATGAATGATGTAAACATCATTCAAGCATGAAAAAATAATATCAGTAAAAAATATTAAATACTTCCTTTAGTTTCTATGGTAAGGATCTATAGTTTTATACTTAGCATACCAATTATAAGTAGGGGAATTTAGCTTCTAGATATAAAATATATCTAAGTTGAACCAACCATTTACTTTGAGGACTTTTTAACTTTTTTCAGTTCTTCCTTCTTAGTTGTGGGTAGACACTATGAACATATTCTAAAAGGCTTTGGTCTTTTAGACCAAAACAGACAAATTTGTCATTTTTTTACTAGAGAAAGGGGTCAGTTACTGGGAAGGTATTTACTGTATACAGGCTTGAAATGCATTATTATTAAGACTTTTCTGTATTAACTTGGTCATTGGGACCATAAGACTGAAAACTATTAACTCCACTGACAGTGAATTATTTGTTTTTTATATCTGGTTTGTTCCTTTTTGTTTATAAGAAGATTTTGAAGCAAGAATGGCAACATAAAAAGTGTATGTGCAAAGTCTTTGTAAAGTTTGTAAGAATTGTTTTGGCAAAAAAACCCTTAGAAAAATTAGACTTTTTCACTATCCTTCCTATTAACTAAGTCTTCTTCCTAGTGTTTCATTCAGCTTAGTTGTGGAAATAGAGAATTCTGTTCATTTTCCTGGATAACTAAAATGAGGAAAATCTTCAAAGAAGAACATTTTTTAGAAGATCATTTTGAGCTGGATGTTCACAGACAGATCTATGCTTTGTTACTGAAGAGCAGTATGATTCTGCAGATGCATGAGCAATTACACTGAAATCACTCTTAGGAGAGCTGAAGTGCAGAGGGGAAATTAGTGAACCCTTTGTACACAGTGTAGAGTTACCAAGTTTGAAAGAGTGGGCAGAAACAGCAGTTTAGGAGAAAGGATAAGATTGGCCTGTGTTTTTTCAGGAATTCAGTCTTAAAAGGCAAGTTGTCTGTAGCAAGGTTTGATAAACTAAAAAGCTATTCTAAAATGCTAGCAATTCTTAGGCTAGGTGTGTGGTGATAATAAATTTGTGTGTCGTGCTGTAGTGGCTTCCTTAGAGTAGCAGAATTTTATCCTGAAGTTACCAAGAAATCAAAAGAGATGTTTTTCCAAAACTGTTCTCTCTCCTGATGCAAATTGTCTACTGTACTTCTACTGTAGTAAAATATACAAGAGAATCACACATATAAGAGTAATTTATTTTCTTCAAAAGCTTGCTTACTTCAAAAGCTTGCTGTTTTCTTTCCTATGTCACAAGGCTCTTTCTTACTGAACAGAATATTAACAGTTCCATTTATTCAAAGGATGGGACACTATGTATGTGGATAAAGATTTCAAAAATGGGTCCAGATTAATGATTATCTTTTCATTACCACACATGATTCAGATTGCATGATGCACTGGAGTAGGAAGCACACAATCCATAAGCTAAAATTTTTTTATTTTATCTTCTCAAGCCTTGCTGTTCATGATCAGTAGGAATAGACAGGGGCATGAATATTTTTATTCAGTGCTGGCATGGAATCAAAATGTGTCCAGAAAGATACTGAGGCTGCCTGCACCTTTTCCTTAGCACCCTCTCAAGTTTTAGACGTCACAGAAAAGTTATGGATTCATTGCCTTTTACTGCCAAGTATAGGCTTTAAAATATTGCCCTGGCATATCATGGTATAAATTGATAAAGATACATTACTGCTCATAAGTAGCAATTATGTTTTATATATTTCCTGCTAAAAAAAGAAAACAGTATTCAGCCTGCCAAGATTTCTCATTAAAAGTTTAAAAAATTAGAAATGCTTGTTACTAATTAGATAATTAGGCAGTAGATTAGAAACCTCTAAAGAGAAATGCACTTAAGCCTAGTATTATGTTACAATATATCTGTTTGAATTCATTTCTGTGGTATCATTAGCATTATGTATTAACTTCACAGTTTTGATTAAAATGTGTAATCTGAGGTACCATTAAGTCTAACACTTTGCATCTCACTGGTTTTCATGTGTCTAATTAGCACAAGGTTCATGTTCGCGTTTTTTTCAATATGAACACAGAATTAAAGAAGCATATCACTGATTATGCTAATATACCTGGTGAAACACCACAGAGATTAATTTTTTTCAATTTTCTAAAACGTGAATACAATTACAAAAAGCAAAAATCAAAAAAAAAAAAGCAAAATATCTGTGATTTAATACATTACGTTTGGACACTTGTTTCAATAGGCAAGAATTTTGATGGTTACACAAAGAAGAAAACCTTGCTCTGATCCAAGAATTAAAAGTCTCTTTACATGTCATTTATGAATAATTTAAGAAGCTCAGTAATCAAATATTACTGAATATTATTTATTAACATTTTTAGTAAGAAAGAATAAAATATGCAGATACTTAGAAGTACACTGCCAAATGAGAGAATACTTTTGTGGTTTTTAAGAGGTGAAAACCCCCAAATTTGATAACACAAGACCTAAAAATTAGCATGAATAAAAACTTTGAACTCAGTCTTTTATATTTTCCTCCTCCCTATCTTCTTATATATGTCACATTTCTTTTAATCCCAGCTTTTCCTGATTCCTAGCTTTCAGAACCTTGTAATATCTTACAATTTATCCCCATCATTTTTCTTTCTCCTATCTTTTATTGCATTCAATTTTCTGTCTATCCACTTAAATGTATATCTGAGTATGACTTACTCTACTGATTCCATCTGTTTTCTCTTCAAAAGTAGTAAATGAAGGTCATTCTTAACTGAACAGATTCACATCCATAAGGAAATAATAAAAAGAATGTACTTCCATTATTCATCTGTTATAGGCACATAATGCTTAGTTAAAAAATAGCATTTTCCCCTCTAAACCCTATGAAATTCAACTTATATAGTGAAATTGGTTTCCCCAGCAGTCGTTCACACATCAGCCATGTCTTTTTCTGGAGAAAATAAACTCTTTCCTGAGAGCAAACCTGAAAAGTCAATTACAGTTTATGAGTTAAGCACCTAAATGTTTTCTTGATTCTTTTAGTTTGAAATGTGGAAGACAGCTTTTTCTTAAACAGTGACTGATTTCAGAAGGAGCTAAATCTCCGAAATACAAGTTAGACACCCAACAATCATTGTAGAAATGGCCACAAGGGCCATTTTCTAAGGCGATAATGTTTCATATTTTATGTTCTTATGTAGAGAAGTTTGAAAAATTAACTAATTCCTCTTTCCCAACAAAAGGAGACATAATAAAATTATAAAAAGCTGGAAGCTAGAAACATCTTGGGATGGAATTAATTTATCTGGGAGGGACAGTTTGAAAGCAGCATTTGGAACCAGTCTCCCGAGGGATGGAGGATATACTAATGAGCACTAAATATTCATAAATTTGTGAGTATAGACACTGTAGTCAATGAGTGTCCATGTATTTTACATATAATTAAGTGCTCATGTAAACAGACAATAGGAAAATCCCAGATTTAGTGTTTCTCTGCTATCTAGGATGTAAAGAAACAAGCTGAGCCTTATGAAAGAAAACAAGCCATTAGAGCTTGTGTAGTTAGAAATTCCCATTGTTTAACAGCAGGTCCTATTTCTGGGGCAGGAACTTCAAACCTGAAGAGAGACAGGATGTTTGTTTTCTTTATGTTTTACATATGCATTGTTTGTTTCCCTGCCCTCAGGGACCCATCTATCTCAATAGCTATTGTTTGTCTAGATTTAGAACTCCCTCCCTAGCCTGCAAATATGATATGAGAAAGTAACATTCTGAAGGGAATGTCAGTTGGGTTGCTTCCATTTTTGTTTTACTTATATTGTATTAGGGCAGTTTGCTGACCTGAAATACCCACATATTTGGGACACTTCTGTTTATTCTTACAGGGATGCTGAAGATGCTCAGTGCTCTTTAGGACACTCCAGTGGTCTAAATTGCATACTAAATGCAATTAGTATATAAGTTTAAATTATAAATGCATTCTGAATTCTGGTTTTTATGACATTGACTGAATCTGTTCCAGTTGTTCTTGGCAACTGCCTGGATTATGTTGTTTAAATGTGGTTTTCTTCCTATCCCTGTATCAAAACCTTGTTCATCCTGGCCCTCGTTTGTGCTTCTTTGTGCCACAGCACCTCTTTCATCATTGCACTTACAAAAAAAGATTAAACTATTCCAGGAAGTGGGAGAGTAATGCAATTGAATGGATATTTAGGAGGCCTGGATGTGCATGAATTGGCCCTCAGTAAATAGTTTGGCCCTATGCCTTTAGTCTTTAAAGCAAATTAAATCCTGACTGGCATTTGTCCAGGAATCATGCTTGATGGAATCCAAATCCCAAATATTAAACATAGGCTGAATCTCTTAAATAATTTTTTTCCCTCATAAATAATTTTAGGAGGCAAAACCATTCTTTTCAATAGACAACTAAGGTTGCAGTGCTCTCCTAGCCCAGAAATCTAAAACGCTGGACTGAAGTTAAACTAAAAATTGATGATACAGAACTGTAAGGAATTAGTTAATGTGTTTACCACTGGCTAGTGACACTATTAGGCCTCTGTAGTTGAAACACAAACAAGCAGAATAGACAGAAATATGTTTTTGTAATTGAATTTACACCTTAAAGTCATCTTAAAACTTACCACAGGATTTCTCAACACATATGCGTTTAAGTGCTCCAAATAATTTTTAGAGAAGCAAGAGTCAAGAGCTGTTATGCAAGAGACCTGCTGTAAGACCTGCCCTAAGATCATTTTGTCTTAGAGTTGAAATTAGTTGCTAAAGGGCTCAAATATTCTATGTCTTTTATGAACTTGAGTGGTGAACAAACCCTGTTACTATTTGAGTTTTCTCTATGGAATGTGTGAACTTTTAAATATGCCAGAGTTGGTTGGCCCATACCTTAGCTGGAGCCATTTTCAGGAAATTTGTGTTACATTTTTAGTCTATAATAATTCTATGTTCATATAGGTATAACTCATAGGCAGGAGCTCTGGACCAGAAAAAAAAAATCATAAGTAACTGAGGACATATTTAATATCAGAAAATAATTTGACAGCTGATTTAATTTAGTCAGTACATTTGAAAACCATTGAATAAAGGTTAAATTAACATATAATTTCTTAGACAAGCAAAGTAGTACTTCCTAATATCACTGACTAGTTTGTAAGTGTAGCTTATTTTTTTTCTGAAACCAAAATACTAAGATTCGAAGACAGAAATGGAATAACAAATATATTTTAATGTTTACAAGTCCAGCACCTCAAGAGAAGTAATGGAATTTATTTTGCTTTCTTTTTTTTTTCTCTAAAACATTTTTTCCTATAGATGTAATTCAGAAGAGCAAGCAAAGACTTCTCTTACCTGTTAAAACACTATAGTCTTACACAAATGTACAAGCAAAATGATGATTTGTTTCTTCTGTCATGTAAAACTCAGGTGACAGATTTGGTTAGGTTTAGGTTACTCATTAGAAATCTCTTCTTTATCCCACTCCTGTAGTAGAATAGAAGTTGCTGAACAATGAAATAGCTCTTCACCCCTGAACTAAGAGCAGAGTGTTGCCAAAAGATGGCAGAATCAAAAACTTGAAGATGGGAGAAATGGAGAATGTGAAACAATCTTTTTGTGGGTACTCAACAATTATATCAGGTCAATATGAAGGTATCTGCACCCTGAATTAAAGTGCTTATTATAAGAGTAAGTGTAAGGAGAGGGCCTGCTTCTTTAATGGTACCTGGTCAAAGGAACCATAAAACAAGAACATACAGAGAGAAACCTGACCAGTATACAGTAATGTGGACGGTGAAGACAAATCTGATCAATCACACATACTGGGAAGGATATGCAGGTTGTGAAGGTGTTTATTTTTTTCATTTGGGAGGATAAGGAAAGGGAAGGAGACAAAACACGGAGAGACATAAACCCTGGCCAATTAGTGTTGACAAACAATAATCAGGGACAAACCTGTTCAGTCATTCTAATTGATGGGCTATCAAGAAACAGCAGACAAACCAGGAACTTGCAAAGAGGCCAAGCCACTAGCCATCATGAGAAGTTGTGGCAGAAAAGGCAAAACATAACCCTTGTTCTTAGAAGAGGAAAAAGGAAGGCCTGAGGAACAGTGCAGTCAATCTCAACTGTGTGATCACCAAGATCATCGAGCAGATTCTCCAGGAAACCATGCTAAGACATCTGGAAAGTGAGAAGGTGATTTGGAACTGCTAACATGACTTCACTAAGTACAAATCAGTGCTTAAAAGTGGGCTATGACAAAGCTGGGGAGGGACTTTTTACAAGGACATCTAGTGACAGGACAAGATGTAATGGCTTTAGACTGAAAGAGGGTAGATTTAGATTAGATGTTAGGAAAACATTCTTTACTGTGAGGGTAACTGGATACAGGAATGGGTTGCCCAGAGAGGTAGTGGGTGCCCTGTCCCTGGAAGTATTTAAGGCCAGTTTGAAGGGGACTTTGAGCAACCTGGTCTCATGGGAAGAATTCTTGCCTATGGCAGTGGAGGTTGGAACTAGATTATCTTTAAAGGTCCCTTCTGGTGCAGAACATTCTATGATTCTATGCATCCTGTGATTTTATGACTGAAACAAATAACATATCCGGGGCTGTTTTTTTCTTTGTTTGTTCATCTTGTTACCATTGTTACAGAAAAACAGTGTGAGTTTATCTATTGTGCAGGTTCTTGGGTTGCTATTCTGCTTTTTACTTTAATTCCTGAAAAAAGAACATCTAGACAGTTACAGACCCAGATGTCTCATCACAGTGCTAGTACAGAATTCATTTAGAGTGTAATTAAAATGAGGTGCCATACTATATAACTCCGTGCATAGGTACAAATTCAGACATGTGAAATTTATGCCTTTTTAACCCATAAGATGTTACTAAAAAATTAATAAACAATAGATTTATATCACACTAATTGATGTAATTTATGTCTCTTTTTCTGACAATGGAGTACATAAAAGTTCATTACAATTTAGAAATAGCTAGAAGATAAAAGGCTAAGTCTTGTCACAGATTTTTAAACTGGTTAATCAGTAAGAAAGGAATCACAAGGACTGTTGCCAGGGCTATCAGGTACAATATCTGATCAGGCAAAAAACTACCGATTTATATTTAACACATTCTTTAAAGTTAGTAAGTGTTCTTACTCATATTTCACAATCAGGAAACTGAAATAGAGTGCTGTGTCAAATTCAGCTTTTGGTAGCCATGAAAAGTGTGACAAATCACACTTGTACAGTGTTTTCTCTCCAACAAGAGAGATGGAGCTGAGACAGCAAAAACTTGTGAAAATTATCCCCCCTTAAGACTAGTTTGATAATGAAAAGGGAAATATGCATATTTTCTTTCATTGTGCTATGAAACAAAAAAACAAAATAAAATAAAAGATTTTGTTTAACCAAGACTAGGAAAAAAGCTAAAATATGTCAGCACATTTGAACAATGGTGTGATGTTAATATCTGTTTTATTTTATTTGAAAGTATGGTCTGCCCTAAAAAAAAGGCCAGAAATATTTTTAGTGATTAGAAGTCAATAACAAAATGTCTGATTTAGATTCAAAGCTCATCACTTGTCAGAGTTAGAATACCACATAACATGAGCCATACAGTCTAAGCCACACCTGCCAGGTTAGAAATTTGCTGTGTACAATATGCCTTTGTAGTAAAACCTATGGGGCTCATTTTCTGTATATTTTATTTTCCCTGTTTCTTGGTAACTTCCAATTATATTTCTCCTACCTAATCTTTATTTGGCAAATAGTTATAATGTTTATTAGTGCAAAGCACTAGCCTTCAAGCTTACATCTGACCATATCAGGTCATGCTGGAGCCTTTGCTGATTTGAAATGCTCCTGGAAAACACTTTGCAGATGAAGAGGAAAGGCTCAGCTGCTAGCACTTTAGTTATACAACCTTCATCAGATCTGGTATTTGAAAAATAGATAGTTATTATTTTCTTTTTTTATTTTTTATTTTTTTTTCTGATGGACTCTGCTCTTATCCAGAAATTCTACTAGTATTTTTGGTAGTAGTTTATCTACTGTCAGCTCATGATCTGCACATGATCTGTTTACAGATTTTATAGGGGATAATAAATGGCTTCCAAAAGGTTTCTCACTTTACAATAGTTATCCACCTATGTCCCAGGTTTATTTAATGGTTTATTGCCAAACATTCATCTGTAAATAAAAAAATCTTTGATTAGTTCTCTTAAAGATAAATCCATCAATTCTTCATTATACTAATAAAGATGCCATAATGCGTTTCTGAAGCCAGTGTTCTTCTGTGCTGTGATTTTTCTGATTGTGATTTTTATTTCAGCAGGCTGTATCCTAAAAAAAGGCTAGCATAGATAAAAAATGCCTCCTTCATCCCTTGTGCTGAGTTATTTGAAGTGCATGGATAAAATAGGTGTGAATACTTTAGTACATTTTGTACAAAATACAAATGTATTTTGTCTGCTACAAAAAAGGGCTATGGTTATCCTAGACATTTACTGCTTGATTTTACAGGCAGGGAAGTTGTGGAGGGTACTACTCATTAAAACATCTGTTACAGAGCACAAAGCAAATAAAAATTATTCACAGTAAATGAGAAAGGTTATGCTGGAAAATTCCCACTGTATAAAAATATTATATACGCATCTCTATAGTCAGGATATTTGAGGCAAGATGGGAAGGTCAGCTATTCTGTTGTTACTGGTCCTGAATTTGCTATGTAGTTCTTCATATGGTGCATGTCTGTTTGGTTCATATATGGTTTATAGTCCTTGGATCTCTAGTTTAATCCTGTGCCCTTTTGGTTATTGCCCCATGACATTACTTACCCTGCATCCCAGGGCTCCATTCTCAAAGCCCTTTCTGCCATACCAGACCTATTTGCATCCAAACTACATTTTTAAGTCAACAGTTAATATTTCTATACATTACTATTACTATAAACATTGGGGTTATGCCACAAAATTTTACAAAGCTGAGCAAAGTGAAATGAATGAGGTAATAAGTTCTTGGTCGCTAGAAAATTGTCATTACACTTAAACAATCTACAAAAATGCTCCAGGGAGGCCAAGGGGAGCTCCAATGCAGCCTGATGAGCCTTGGCCCAGCTGGTGCAAAGCCTTTGGCTTGTAATTAGCAATAGCAGTGCTGTAGCTAAATGGCTCCAGGGCAAGGTAACACCATCTGGCTTGCTCCCTCTCTACTGTAGGAATAGCTTGTTGGCTACCACCAAACACCTAACACTTGATTCTGAGCCTAATCCTGCTGCTCAGTGGTAACATACTCGAAGAACACATTGCCATTGTGTTTGAGTGTGACTTTCAGCTCAAAGTATTCAAAAGAATTTGAGACCTCCCTTTGTGTGGAGGTCCAACAGAGAGATCACTTTAGTTCAAAATTCAACGTGAATACTGTTCTGTGCCATGGGATGTGGCCTTACCTTGAGGAAGAACACTTTGAAGACCTACTTGAACAAAGCCTAAGTATTGGACGACAGAAAAGAATGAAGGAGGTCCATTTTCCTCCCCTTTTGAGGGCAACCATGGACTCCCCATTAATGTATTAATGCTTTATTCTTAAAAGAGTTATTTTGGGAAGGGGTGGTTAGCCAAGAAATCAGGAAGAAAATTCAATCAGTGTCAATGATAATGCGATGAATGCTCAAGTTTGTTTGACTGTGTAGATGTATCCATGTCTCAATGTAAGTCCATGTATTTTGATTAGAACTCTGAAGTTTTGAAGGTGTCTGAGACTTATAGTCAACACCTTGTTGCTTTTTCCATCATTTAACACATTTGTCAGACAAGCAGTGCCACATATTTTATATATTTAGTGTATCAAATGTGACAGTGTTATTAAAATTACCCATACATTCCTATCTAGAGGTCCATAAATAATTTCAATTATTGATTTTAATGGTATACCTGCTCCAACTGCTTCATTTCCATTCATTATTCATTAATATTCTTGGATTTCCTGCTGATACCAGATGAATGAATGAAGAATATTTCCTGCAACATTGCAAAATAATCTGGAAGACAAAAAAAAATGTGTATATATTTTTTCCATTTTAATAAATGCAGTCTCCTTAAATACAATACATTAGAGGGACTGATAGGACACTATCAAATGTGTAACTTTAGCTGCATTGTCTTTTATTATTTTATTAATTTTTATAGTGATAAGACAATTTGCTGTAAAGGAATGACATTGGTTAGCACTGAAAAAAAGGTCATTAGTTTAGAATTGCTTGATTAAGAACATTTGGAAGAGCACAGAGGCTCAGAAATTAAAAAATAAAATTAAATGCGGGAGTGTCTTGAGGTGCATATCTTGAAGAATTTGAAAGACAAAAACGTCTCAGCAGTTAAAGATGATAGCACTGTAGGAAATGCTAGGATAAAAAGTAATATAAGAAAACACTAAGAACTGGGTTAGCTTTTGCAGTATCCTAATTCTGCAATCACTCAGATTTAATCACTTTTGCTATCTCTCCGAAATCTTTTATAGATATGTAATTATGCATTTTCCACCAAGAGTAGGAAAGGATGTCCAGGTCTAGATGTGCAAGATAGCTCTCAGGTAGAGTGCAATAGACACTATGAGAGATTAGGAAAGAATACATCCCCTCTCACCTGCCTCTGCTTCTAAAAGATAGGTGAGATAAAAATTATGCTAGCATATGGAGGTAAAAGCAAGATCATGAATCTGTCACCTGCTTGGAAGCCAGCAAAAATCTGAAAATTGTAAAGCCAAGTGTCATGGATTGACACTGGCACAGTGCCAGTGCCCCCATGAAGGGGAACTGAGGAGTTTGGGAACAGACTTGAAAGAATCATTTTAATTGGGATGCCTTAAAACAAACATTTCTGAAGTATAGGGAAAATAGCTGTCTAACATCATAGTTCAGCATTAAATCAAACTACTCACAAATTCCTAATGACACTTGTCATTTTTGTAGTGTGGCCAGCTAGTTATTTTCACAAAGAATGTCAATCTACACAGGAAAACCAATTTCCTTATTGAAGGAATAAATGATCAAAACTTTATGGCCCATCTTAAACAGGAATTTTGGTTAGATTGACAAAATGGTTTGACATATAAGGTTATCAAACAATCTTCCAGAAAATTATTTCAGGGATTGGTTTTACTCTTTATTTAATCAAATAATATGTACAAACTGGCTGCTTTTCTGTACTCTTCTATAAGTATTGAAGCCAAAATGATTTTTCCGACACATATTTGTAGCTCTGTAGGCTATTTTTCTACAGATATATAATTCCTGACTAACTCCAGTATTTTTTCTACTTTGAGAGACAGAAAGACAAAATACATACCAAAAGGCTCCTATCCTATCTTGATGCTTCAGGGAGTCCAGGTTCAAACAGCTTCTCAAGACACTTTCTCATAAAGAAAGTACAGCCATTTTAGCAAGTAGAAAGAAAGGGGCATTCCAGAAGAGAACAAAGCAAGGGAGAAATTACTGTATTACTTGTGCTTCTAATTGGAAATTCTTGTCAATTATGCTAATTTGCTAAACTTATAAAACTGTATTTCCCTGTGTGGGGTGAGCATTTTTCCATATCTGCCTTTGGAGGCCACCAGTTGAAGACCAGCTTTTATACTAATATTGTCTTGAAAGTGTGTTGTTTTGTTTCTAGATCTTTAAGGTATCAATATTGTTGCTCTTTTCATGAAGTCAAATTAAAATACAATTAATTTTTTTAATTTCTTTAAATTAAATTTCAGAAAACAAGATTGCATTTTAAATCTGGAAAGCATTCTTTTCAATAAATTTTACAGTCTGATTTTTGGTATAATTATTTATTATATATACCATATAGAACACAACAGCTATCAATCTTTCCTGTAATACTTTAGCACATTTACCCAAAAGTCATGCCCAAAATAGTAAGGCTAATATTAGGATACAGGAAATTAATTTGCATAAAATCTAACTGTGCAAGAAGCACACTGCATTATGCTAACTAACAGAGATCTTATTGATTTACTCTTTTGGTAATATATTTTTAAGATTTAAATTTTGACAGTCCATTCTCTCATATATTTCTTATGAAGTAGTGAGTACAGGTACCCTGTAGTGACGAATGATCTTACAAATATACTTCTCCACTGGGCTGGTCATTCATACAAGTAAAATATTTTTTTCAATAATCTCACAGGATTTCTTTTCCTGCTATAGGTTGTTATTTAAAACATTGTAGCTTCTAGTGATTTTTATTGCAATGCAGTACAGGCAGCTGCATGTGAGGACATTTAAGTAATGAACATCATTATCATCTTTTACTGAAAGAAAGGAGGCTATCAGGAAGCTGTCTCTGACCATCATTAGACTGAATTAAGTTTGCATTTAGTGTGAAGAAAGAAAATGTCCTTAATCCACTAATTCAGCATAAACATCTCTATTAACTAATCCTCTCAAACTGTAGCAAATGCCATGCTACTTCATAACATCATGCATTTCATGCTCAGGATAATATTTTTGATTTGTAGAAAGCTTTAGCATCTATCTATACCATTCACTGAAGTGTCTTGCAATGCTTTTGGTGGTACTAAAATATACTTGGGTTTTTTGGTTGTTGGGATTTGGGAGGGACAGTTGTTGGTGGGTATTTTTGAGGTGCAAGGTGCTCCCCTCCCTCCCTATGACTTGGTTCAATTTTCCTTGATTTATCTAAATCCTATATCATTGTTTTTCATGTGACTTAGATCCTGGCAAATTCTAAACATCAAGCAATGTGAACTAGTTTATAGATATGTAAGATATTTGGAAGTCATTACACTTCTCAGTATTTCCACAGCTCTGTAAATGGCATTATTTAATATATTGCTTTTCATAATGCGTGCATTGAAATGATTCACAGTTTTTTTATCTTATGGTCAGCAAAGGTAGTATTCTATGAAAAATTTAGATAATATGTGATGTGAGCAACAGTGTTTATATAAATGCAGTCGGTGCTTGTGCTGCAGTTCTGAGTCACTGCTGTGCTGCTTGGGGGAAGAAATGGTCCTGCTGAGCACAGCATAGATGTGAGGTAGAGCCAGAGAACCACGGCCCCTCCGTTCCTTGAACCAGGGTAAAACCCTCCAGTTTGTTTTCCTGGGTTGCCAAGTAGTAAAGAGACACTACAACAAGTTGCAGATGATGTATAGAAAATATATATGTATATGTGTATATAATACACATATTTTTTGGGTCACCTCGGTCTCATAGGACAAGTGACAACTATGTCCTGGGGTGCATCAGGTGCAGCATCACAAGCTGGACAAAGAGGTGACTGTGTTGATCTACTCGGCACTGGTGTGGCCTCGCCTCAAGTCCTGTGTGTAGTTTTGGGCACCACAATACGAGAAGGACATCAAAGTATTAGAGCATGTCCAGAAGAAAATGATCAAGTTGTTGAAAGGCCTCAAGGGAAAGAATTAGCAGCAAGTAATGTCACTTGGCTTGTTCAGCTTTGGGAAGAGAAGGCTGAGAGCTGACCTCACCACAGACTACAGTTTCCTGAAGGATGGCAGTGGAGAGTAATGTGCTGATCTACTTTCTTTGGTCATTGGTGATAGGACACAAAGAAATGGAATGAAGCTATCTCAGAGGAAGTTCAGATTTGACATTAAGAAAAGATTCCTCCCTAAAAGGGTGGTCATCACTACAACAGGCTTCCCAGGGAAGAGGTTTGTCATGGTAAAGAGAATGTCAGAGCCCAAGAAGCATCTTGGCAATGCCCTCAGTCATAATATTTTTTTATGTATTCCTGTGATAAGTTGGGATCTTGGCTAGAAGACCCTTAATAGTCCTTCCAACTTAAGATCTTCATATGATTTTATGAAACTTATCATAAACTAAGGACTATTTTCAACAGAGATTCTTCATACACATCCCTTGCTCTGGAGACACTTTAGTAGTTTGTGTGCAGACCAATCCATGGTGAAAGAAACAAAGATCTGCACTGAACAAATTTAATTTATTATCAGAGACTCAGCTGATTTCCCTTAGCATGTCTATTACAGGTATTCTAGCCAAGACAATTCTATCCAAACACAGAATATTATAACAATTAAAGTCTCCTCAGCTAACTTTAGTCAGCCAAAATTCAGTCATACAGGATGGGATTCCTTTGCCTAAAGATAAATATCTACTGCAAGTTGAGATGCCCTACCAAATCCTGTGTGGTCTTTCACTGTCATGTCAGGAGGATGGAGTTCTTTTATCTGTTTTGTGTCTCATGTGTCCTATGTGGCTGTCTCAGATATTGTAGAACTTCTAAGGAGGAGTAAGTCTAGGCAAGTAAATTACAGACTTACAGTAACTGAGTAGCTTCGTAGAATCCAAAGACTAAACTAGACTCAATTAATTGTTCACAGGTAGGAGCCTTGCCCCATGTGAAATGTCCTAACTAATCAAAGCTTTTGAAAAGGACTGAAATAATTGCCAGAGCACATCCAAGAGACCTCTTCACACAGTAGATATATAAACTGGAGTAACTAAATGAAGTCCTAATGACTGAAAATCCAGTGACTAAAAGAGAATCAAAATGCTGAATGCGCGTGTAGATATCTAAAATTAGGAGAAAGTTGAGTCCTACTCATATTCTGAGCCAGCTGTTTGGGTTACCTGTATAATCAATGGAGACATTCTGGCATCTGGCATTGCACCTCTCTTAGGGATTCACCTCTTTCAGTGATTGTTTGAAAGTGCTCCTGACTACTGACTAGAATGTGGAAGAAGAAATCTAGCTAAGATTAATGAGCTGACAGATTGAATCCCATTTCAAGTGCCTAAGGAAGTGTGGGCTTTTCAAAATCTAGGGTTTAATTACCTAAACCCGGGGCCCAATTGTATTTGCCATGCAATGGGACATACAGATAATGCAAACCTGAATATTTCTGAATGGGTAGGTGGTAATCAAGATACCCCAGGTTATCCTAAATTTCATTAGATGCCAATATTAAGGCATCTGAACTGATTTCCTACAGTCAGTTTAAAATCAGATGTCCTCATGAAACTAGGAAGATATGGCATAGATATAACTAAATAGTCCTGACCTATTTTAACAAGTTTCAGGTTATGTCACACCAAAAATATTTTTCCTTCAGCATTTAACTAGTTATCCTGATTGATACTATTGGAGCATACTTGATCCTCTTTGAACTTTCAGCTTATGAATGTTTATTCTCATAATGCATTGGAATATTTATTGTCCTTTTAAAAAACAGTCATTTTTGTAGCATAGTTTGGAAAGGAACGATGTACAAATTCCAATTGGTAGTCTAGGTAATTACTTTTTATATTCTTTAAATAAACCAAAATTGTTTTCATTTTTCAATTTGATTTAATCCTATTTATTAATTTGTAACATAAAATTCTTTTGTGATTAGTTATAGCATTTCTCATTATCCTCATATTCCCTCCCTTCCTCCCTCCTCATGTTCTCTCCTTTCCTCCCTCCCTTCTTCCCCCTTTCCTCCATCCCTTCCTTCCTCCCTCCCTTCTTCAAAGAGCTGTCCTTAAAAGTTCTAGTGACATAAGAACAGAGCTGTGACTCCTTTGCCACTTTTCCTTTTTATTTGAAACAAAAAAAGCAAGTGGTCTTTTTTCCTTTTTTCCTCTTTTTTTTTTTTTTTTGTTAACTTAGAGAAAATAATCGCAGAATGTCCCTTCATCTAACATGAGGGCATGTATAATACCACAAACAGCTAATAAAGGATGTCAAGGCAACAGGAATAAAAGCAATAGAGAAATCAATTGAGATTGCTTCTGCATCTTCACAGAGCACCCACAGGACAGAACATTCTTTTTAAAAAAGCTTGGTGAAGTTAACTTTCAAGTTTGTTTAAAAAGCCTTAAGAACTCTTTCTATAAAAGTTTTAATGTTATTCTTTTAATAGCAGGAAAATTAGTATTATATATTGTATTATATTAATTAAATTATATTGTATTAATTATAGTATATTATAATTATATCGGCACTATGCATTCATTTCACTATACAAATCCTTGTATATCTATGTTCTGGTCACACATACACGCATGCAAATAAACAGTGAACATGTAAATGCTTCCATTATGGCTTTTTTGCTGTACTCTACTCTGTAAACAGTTCAAAAGTAGAACCTTATTACATACTTTAGTCTCTTGGTTCTCTTTATTCTCTATGGTTCTTTCCAAATACCCTTTTGAAATGTTTTGAAGTGTATAGAACTTGAAACTATCTATCTATCTATCTATCTATCTATCTGTCTATCTAATCTATCTAGAAATATATGCAAGATAAGTGGGAATATTCTATTACTGCTTTGTTCTTTGAATATAACATTCTTATTTACTTCCACATATTTCCTTCTCTCTTAATCATGAATTGCTGATGTCAACTGAAGTGCCACAAGAACAGCTGACATGAAGATTGAATACGGAAATAGATTTCCAAATTATAGTGATTCAAGATTCAGAATATGGTATTGCATAATAGCAGCCCATGAGTGGTCATTCTTAAGACAATTCAGCCTTTTAAATTAGTCACTCATTTCAGGTTAATGCAGTGATAAGATGCTTTTTCAGTTTACTATTGACATTGTGATCACTTTAAAAGAATTTGGAAATACAAGCTCACTTTTTAAATTTTGGCATGGGGATATAGCATAGCTAGTGATGTCTCTAAGACTACTAGTATAATGTAGCAATTATTAAAATTTCTTAAGGCTTTGGAGTAGTCCAGCTGTGTTCTGTATTTTTATTTTTGCTCTCTCATCAAAGCATCAAAATAACATTATTTGTAGTTTCTATGCTACAGAGTAGTCATTTGCTAGAACAGATAATGGCTCATACCATTTTTAGCTAATTTTTCTGGTGAAAATGCTATAGCAGAAGTACTATGACAAAAATTTGCATAGGTTTTTCTGTCCTCCTAGAACAGGAAAAGAATGCTTCCTATGCATGAAATTTCATAAGGGCTAACTTACAAAATTTACTAATAACGAAATATACAAGCTCTCTTTTCCAGTCATTAGGCCACAGAACAGAACTGTGCAGCACAGTGAGGCATAAACACTTTGAATAAGCTCTCTTTTGGCTGTTTTTCAAACTGACAATTGCCTAAAATCTGGAAACATGTTCTACATGACTCATTCATCACATAAGAATGAGTTCTTGTAAAATTGTACCTAACAGACAAGAAGACCACAGCTCACCATCAGAAGCCTGCTACGAATGAGTAACAGGCTTTTAAGCAATCTCAAACACTCACTCATAACAATTCCTTACAGAATTCACTCTGGTTTTAGACATTTCTGTAGGAGGCCATATTGAGAAAAAATAGTATTTTTATAATTTGTATCAAAACAGCTACTACAAAGCACTTGTTTCTGCTATTCATTTTCTATATGAGATTACATAAAGATGAACACTTCCTAGGCCCTTAAGCATTTTCTGGGAGGTTCAGGATATTACTGACCTCACACAGAGGCTAACTCTAATTGATTATTTCTTGCATGTAGGAGACACATAATTTTATGAATTCTGAATACCTTTTATAAACCAAAAGGAGTCAAAAGCTCCGTAAATATATAATTTCTTTGTATTTTAGCATACAGTGGGCAGACCCACCACTCCTTTTTTTCAAAAAGGAAATTATAGAAATCCAAAGTCCATCATTACATCTTAGTTATATGCATGGAACATTCATATTACCATTAAGATTTTGGGAATTCATAGTTCCCTTCTCTCTCTTCTCTCTCTCGTTTTTTTTTTTTGTTGTTGTTTTTTTTGTTTTTTTGTTTTTTTGTTTTTTTTTTTTTTTTTTTTTTTTGTTTTGGTTTTTTTTTTTTTTTGGGGTGTGTGTGTGTGTTTGTACAGCTCTTTATCCATGGCATTCAGACCTTTATTCAATAAAGATTTTGTCTGTGCTAGTTTTCACTTTTGTAGACAACGACAGAATAAGAAAGCACATGTTGCAGTGCATAAATGATGTGCTTGAGTTTTGCCACAAACTGATAAGAAGTCATGAAATATAAATTAACAAATTCAGATTATCACAGCCAAACAACTCTACCTCTAAGGTTGAGTATATACAAGTTTCTCATGCAAACAAATCCTCACTTTGTGAAGAAAGCAAGTATTGTAAGGTGCTTACTGTCAAGACAGGTCAATCAATGCACAATTAGCTCTAATTAGCAATCTAACAGGCTATTAAAATTGTTTACCTTCTGTTGAGATAAGCACAAAAAGGTACATAATTTTTCCCACTTCTGAAAACATCAAAGAAAAGCATTTCCGATCTGAACCATGAAACCAATTATAAATGAGGACAAGCACAGCGGTGACATCAACAGAATTTAGGAAACCATTTGTATTGCTAATTGTAGCATTTGAGCTAGCTGAGGGAGTATATAATGTTCTTCCTATGAGGCTCAAAATAAAGAGTCCCAAATAATTGGGACCTTTAAATAAAAAATCTCACAAGGACAGAGGAATTGAATGACAACTCTCAGGTTTTCTTACAAGTTCTACAGTTATTTCAATTCTTGTCTCAATGTCTGAGTAAAGAGGTAGAATGGTAATAATTTTTTGCTCCAATTCAAGTACATAAATTAATAGCCTTGTTTGCAAAAGAATAGATCAATGCCTAGATCTTGTTCATTTTTTTTAAAAGCTAACATAAAATAGAAAATTCAAATAGGAAATGAAAGGCCAAGAGAAATTTATAGTTTTCTTATCTCAGTTTTTTGAAATTATATTGTCTATACAGAGGAAAGCACGTTTCATGAAAAGCAATGTCACGGATTTTACAAGTTAAAAGCCTACATGCCACTTTGCATTTTTCTCCCTAAATTCAGTTTAGGGAGACAAAAAGTTTTAGCTTCTTTACTAAATGAGGAAGAAAGTGTTGCATTAAATCCTGTTTTAGGTGAAGATAATATCCTGCTCTGACAGATCTTTTTCAGCTAACAAGAATGTACTTTGGAACAACAAAAAACATTTTTTTTTTTCCAAAAATGAAGCAGCATGTTTGATACTTGTTTTTTTCTGTTTTATCTGATCTGCTGAACGTGCTTAGGTGCTACTGGCAAGAATATTATTTAAGCAGTGATTTTAAACATAACCATGAAATCACTTAAAATATACTTAAACAGTATACCACACAAATAGCACTGGATGCATTTAACATACTTGAATATGTCCAGAGCAGGACAAGAAAGCTGGTGAAAGGGCAGGAAAACAGGTCCAGTGTAGAGCACCTGTGAACTCTGGCTTTGTCTAGTTTGGAGAAAAGGACACTGAGTGGTGGAAGTGAAATTGCAGGTGCTGGTTTCTTCTCTGAGCAATCCAGTGATAAGAAATCTAGGAACAGCTCAAACCTGAACCACGGGAGGTTCAGACTGGATATAAAAAGCAGTCCTTTACTAAGAGGATGGCCAAACTTTGTAACAGGCTGCCTAAAGGGGTGGTAGATGCCCCAAACCTGTTAATGTTTGAGATGCATTTGGACAACGCCCTTAATATGCTCTAAATTTTGGTTACCTCTGAAGTGTTCAGTAGCTGGACAAGCTGACGGGTGTAGGTTCCTTTCAACTGAAATATTCTATTCTATTCTATTCTATTCTATTCTATTGAAATCCATTCATTTTAATACTTTTTCAGGTAAGTGTAGAATCATCTAGTCCACATTTCTCATAATAGATTAGATTCATCAGAAAGATTATTATTGCTTATAATTATTTTAATTCAAATAAATGCAATGAAAACTGTTAGCAGCCCATTAGGGCTGCAATGGGAAACTGTAATTTTAATGAAGTTCATTAACTTGGCTCTCAATATTCAAATAATACAAAGGCATATGTTTCATTACACATTGCTCTTAAAGAATGAAAAATGTGAACTTCATAACTTTTTATGATAACTCTAGTTATAATAAAAAGTTATTTATTTGAATTTTTAAAATTACTATTATTATTATTATTATTATTTAAATAAATACACCTAAAAATTAACCAATATTTAGATCATCTCACTATGCATGTAGAAAACATTATTGAAGCCACTACATTTTATCCTTTGCATAGCAATATCTTGGCTGGTTGGCCGACTTGCTAACAGAATTGTTAGGCTCCATCTAACATGATGTATGGCTGATTATTTATTTTTAATTAAAATAATACAGCCCAAAGGATTCTAATCCCTTATACCCCTGACATAAATTAGATTACCCATACTTTTGCCATATACTGCATTAACCTGCCTCTCTAAATGTATGCCCACTAGAAGAGTGCAATCATGTTAATGTATTTCATCCCAGCCTCTCTAAAGCTGCACAGGAAAAGATGGGGCTTATAATGATACCATGAAATTTACAGATATGAGCTATAGCAGACCAAGGAGGTGGTAAAAACAACAGCAGGAAAGAAATCCTGAATCCAGTGTTTCTAAATCAAGTAGCCTGACAGCTGATTGCATGGAGGAAACTGTGGATCAGGAATTTCTGGTGATCACAACTCAGGCAATATGGTACAAAGAAAACAGCCTAGACAGAGCAGTTTAGGCTTTTGAAGATGAATTCCTAATCCATTAATTCTGCACAGAAGCTCATGGGAAGTTGATGAAACTCAAAGGCATCCACTGCTGGCATAAAAGTGCAAATCCTGCTGTTTAGACTGCTGACTGAAGTGGAATGCAATGCTGTTATTTCCATCTATAAGTAGATTTTGTGTTGGTGAAAATTAAAAAGCTCAGAGTAGATCTGACCCCAAATAATTTTGTTTTCAAAGTTATCATCAAAACACTATGTTTAGCTTACTTTCCACTGATCAGGTTTTTGAGGTATGAACAGTAAGAACATTAAATAAATTTCTCCTTCTCTCAAGAAAAAAAATAATAGCTCTGGAAGGAATTTACTCTGTGTTTTGTTCAATACGTGATCTGGAACTGTTTCTGTAAAATGCAGTGTGTTTCATATAACCAAACTGAATTGCAGAATCTCTTCCTGCCTTGTATCAAAGCCCTATATTTAAAGATGCTGTAAAAAGCACTTGCTGAACATAGTCAACATTTCTGTAATACAAGTAGGAAAGTTATCATTATTCTCCTTCTGTGATTCTGACAGAAATAAAGAAAACATGGCTATTTAAATCTATGGCTATTGTTATGGCCAAATGATGGCCAAGCTTCACAAGTATTGAATCTTTCCTTAATTCTGAATTATTCAAGTTAAAATTAGTCTAAATAAAATCTGTATAATTACCACAAATACAGTAATAAAGGGATTATTTTTTTTTTTTGAGCTAAATGAAAGATTTGGTCCTCTTTGCAGAAATAAGGACAAGGAAAGACAAAGAAAAAGCTCCAGAATTCCCACCCTATTTATTTTCAAAAGTTTTTTTTTTTTTTTCATTTACCCACCTTCTGCTTACTTCAGTAGAGTGTCATGCTGAGGTTGCTTCAGATACTAAAGTACTTTGGAATAGGCTATTTTAGTATAGTCAATAAATAATTCAAATCTTGTAATCCAATTAGAAAATATTAATATATACATATATATTGACATTTATATGCCATATAATTATAACATAATTAGAACTATTGCTGTTCTCTGTAGTCTAATACTGAATTTCAAATATAAATCTTAGCTTCATACCATAGAATGATCTGTTGAGGTAACCTTGATTTATGACTTTCAAAAAGAACTATCAAAATATAATTTTAAAATAGAATAAAAATCAATTCCATCTGAAATTAGCAGATTCAGGAGCTTCAGCTGAACTCTTTTATAATTAAGTTGAGAAACTTCTTAATCTAATCAGAAATTGCTACTCATTGTAGGAGTAAGGAAATGAGGCTTGCTGGGTGGAAAAGACAAAAGCTGGGGCAGTTGCAAGTTTTCCATCAAAACTCAGTCTTGAGAGTAAAGAGCAGGGAGAATCTATGTAAGTCGTCATGATAATAAAAAAACTTTCTTAGAAATAGCATTTATTTTGTCATTTTGATATAGAAAGTTGTTTTTTGCATTTTTTTTTAAGAGAAGAGTTTCCTATCACATGGGATGGCTGAGGTGTTAAATCACAAAAAAGGACAAAATATTGAAACACTGAAAGACTTTGGAACTCCAGAATTACCACTGAGAGTAGTTACTGCATAATTAATCTGAAAATGAGATACTGCAGCTAGCATCACTATTTTTCTTTTTATTGCCAGTTTATAAAGATTTATCTAAAATATTAATTGCATGTACTGTATAATTCCACTACAGAAAATACATGGCAATATTGCAATACAAAAGTATCCAGTAAAGTTCATTAATGTTATCTTTATAGTGAATAAATTATTATTACTCAATGTTTCCAAATATTTAATTTATTTCATTTGGATTTATTTTCTTTTTTTATTTTTTTAATATGATATACCGTTTTTTCTACTACAGTAGAAAATAGTATTCATTAATTCTTCTAAATAAGAGATACTGTTTTTGTGGAATACTACCATGATTTACTTCTCCTGAGTTAAAAAAAGTAAGCTTCCTTCCACCCATGAGATTCCTTCACTCTTCAGTTGAAGAATGCTGATGCATTTATAATGCTTAATTGCACTTTTATAATAGGTAAATCCATGGATTATAGCCACAGGTAAGAAAATCTGTTTCTCCTGGTAAAATACTTTGATCTGAACACTTAATGCAATGCAGCTTTCAATTCCCACAGCAGGAAAATTCCAGTGGTGTTACTAAGATAATGCAAAAATTATGATTTTTTTTTTTTTAACAAATCATTTTTATCAGCTAATGCTACTCCAAGGAGAAGGCAAACCAAGAAATGCCCTGTTTGTCCTTGATTCTATAAACACTTTTGTAATCTATATTCTTTGGCCAGATTTAACAAAATATTGTGAGGGACACTGAGAAGAAGAGGCCAAAATTCAAAGACCAGCCATTCAATATCTGATTTAGCTGCATAAAATTAGATTGCAGCCAAGGAGAAGGTAGATTTGTACTCCTACCCACACTATCAATGAAGGACTCTCTCCCTATGTTGAAGGAGGAAACAAGATCATCACTGCAACATTGTCCGATGTCTTGTTTGAACGTTCAGGTTTTTCACCTTTCAGTGACTCACGATACTCAGTCATTAATGAAAAAATAGCTCCAAAGTTTGTTATCCAGATTTAGAATACATGTATATTTTGGGGGGGTTGGGAAGAGAGGAGGGACGGTTTCAAATTTTGAATGCTACTGTTCAGTTCTGTTGCCACTTGGGGACATGGTTTAGTGGTAAACATGGCAGTGGGAGGCTGAAGGCTGGACTCAGTCTTCATGTACTAAGTAAGATTTTTCCAACTTCAAAAATTCTATGACTTTTTATTTCTGTTCTCAAGTGTTTGTTATCATAGTATTTTTTGAACATTCAACCAGGAAAAGTAAGAACTCTTATGACAGAACATGCTTTTGGATTATGCTCCATATAGACACAAAAGATCCCATCAAATTTTATTCTATTAATCTGCTTATCCAAAATGAGTAAAATTTCTTAAACTGTCTTCCTAATGCTGTGCATAATAAATATTGCTTCAAAATGCATTGAGTGTTTGAGGAAATAAATAATTTATTTGAACATCAGCTATGCACTTAAAACTAGTTACAGTAATCTCCTTAGTCAAATGTTTGTCAAAAATAGGAAATTGTTCCATTTCACAAGATTGATGGAAAATTGAACTATAAAATCTCTCTGCTACAATATATTATTTTTGCATGGAAACAAATATTTAATTACCAAATAATCTCTGGAAACAAAAGATTCTTAATCATTTTAATGACAATTACATAAAATAGAGTTTGCAGAAGAATATTTGTAAGCGTTCCATTCAAGTCTAAATTATATTGCCTTAAGAAGATATTCAGCTTACAAAAAGGCATGGGTAATACTGTCACTAACTGCAGTATCTAATAATCAAATTTTGTCGTTAAAATATAATTATCACTATTTAATAGACATTAAATATACATTGAGACACATTTTTTATTTCTTTGCAGTTCTCACACCTCAAGATTTGTGGTTGATTACTTATTTTTCCTTAGTTGCTACCATCCAGCATTGTTTTCCTTCTACAGGAGTTTATGCTTAAGAATGAGTTTCTTTACAAACTACTTATTTTTAGGCTGTTTCCCTTGTCTTCTCCAAAATGTCAGGTTTTGCAATTGAATGAACTTAAAAGTTTTGACTTTTGCACAGAACGACAAGTCTTCAGTGTCCTTTGAATGTAATTACTGGATGGATAGGTAGCACAAGATAATACATCCCTTTTACTACCATGAACTGTAGATGATAAAAGAATTCCTCCTCAGAGAATTTCTTTCTAAATTACTTTCAGTTCATTCATTACATAGGATCTTTGTTCAGGAGATGTGTATGACAGCTGATTAAAAAATCCCCTCCCAATTCCTTCTTATTTAATTTCAATAACATTAGATTCAGAAAGGGGCAATAATTAGTTCAGCTGAACCTGAACAGATTTCAAATCTTAATTACAGACCATGCACACCCATGTCTCTCAAACAAGGAAGAAATATTACTATTTTGAAAACCCATTGCCAATCTATTTTTTCCTATTTACTGACATAGTAGATACTATGACCACCTTTCTGAATATTTAAGTTATGATTTATCCAATGTTTATAATGTAAAGCATGCATGCCATCTGGATGTTTTCATGTCATCCTTGAAGCTGAATCAATATCATTTGCTTAGAACAGTTGCCTCAGCATACAGATCACTTGAAATGCGAATGGTAGAAGTGTAGGAAATGACAGCTTTGCACCATGTAGCTCAGCTGCTCCAGACTTCGAGCACATCCTGTCATTTTTTTGTTCAGATTTTTTTTTAAGTAGAAATAAACTGTTTTCTGAATCTAGTAGGAATATTCTTACACAGGTACTGTGCAGAAAGAAAAGAGAAATAAGGTAACATGCCCCACTAGTTTGGATTGAGGGTAAGCAAAACTCCTAACTGTTGTAATGAAAGTTTGCCTAAGTGAGAAACTCTGAATTTAGCATTAATAATTTACTTGTTTCCCCATTACAGTTCTTCATAAAATGACTTAAATGCAGAGCATTCCTCTTAGCTTTTCCGGTAGAATCCACAAATCAGTGCAGTATTCAAGAACTTAAGGTATTTTACTAGACATACCACTTAGTAGCAAGTGCAATGCTTTGAAAATAATAATTTAATCTCATTTCTAACTAATAGGCCCATAAACTAATCAGCTGGTCTGCATCTGTGAATATCATATAACTGGTTTGCCTTTGAGAAGAGTAGAGGATATTTGAAAAATCAATCATCTGGAGTACTGTATTTGTCCATTAATAAGAGTATCACATTTTGATGAGGTTACAGACTTTTTGTACTAACTGAAATTGATGATAAGTGAGGCCATTCAAAGGAGATAATTCTTGAGTTTCATTTAGGGAAGTGGTACTCAACTTTTAACAGCTGAGGAGCATGCAGCTGCTTAGGAAGGTTTCTCTGCGATTTTTCACACTCTTAATTTCCTATGCCAAATTAATTCCTGGGTTTTTTGTTTCTTCTTCACCCATTAAGTGATAATAATTTTTTTCAGCCTCTACAACTCTTTCTGATGTTCAACAACAGAGGAACTGCAAGACTATAAATGATTTTTCCAGAGATCTTATGTATCACTAAGAGAGTTGCAACAACCCAAGTCTTCTTTTCATTTTACCTTTTTGGGTTGGTTTTTTTATTTTTTTTTAAATGCTTATCAGACCTAAAACTCTGTTATAAACACAAAACTTTTTTCCTGAGTTATCTTATATTTATGAGGCACAGAGTTGAGATCATGCCTGGAGTACTTTATCCAGGTCTGAGCTCCTCAGAACAAGGCAGACACAGACATACCTGAGAGAGTCCAACAAAGGGCCACAAAGATTATGAAGTGAAAAAAGGCTGAAAGATCTGAGACTCTTCAGCCTAGGAAAGGAAAGACTCAGGCAGATCATCAATGAATGGATAGAAATATCTGAAGGGAGGTTGCAAAGAAGATCATGGAATCATAGATTAGTTTTGGTTGGAAGGATTTTAAAGGTCATCTAGTCCAAATCCCCTGTAACGAGCAGGGACATCTTCAACTAGATCGGGTTGCTCAGAGCCCCATCTGACCAGACCTTCAATGTTTCCAGGGACAGGACATCTACTGTCTCTCTTGTCAGACTGTTTCAGCCACTCACCACCCTGATTGTGAAGACATTCATCCCCATGTCTACTCCTATTTAGTTTAAAATCATTATCCTTTGTCTTATTGCTACAGGTCTCATTAAAATCTGTCCCACTCTTTCCACTTGAAGCCCCCTTCAAGTATTGAAAGGCCACAGAATGATTTCCCAGAGCCTTCTCTTCTCCTGGATCTAGGATCCAGTTAAGAACAACCCCAACTCAGTCTTTCTTCATGGGAGACATTTTCCATCTCTCTGATAAGTTTTGTCTCTCATCTGGACCTGGTCCAATAGGTCCATGTCTTGCTTCTACTGAGGGCTCCAGAGCTGGATGCAGTACTCCATGTGGGGTCTCATGGAGAGGCAGGGGGGGAGAATCACCTTCCCTGACATCTTGGCCAGGCTTCTTTTGCTGCAGTCCACAATACGGTTGGCTTTTTGAGATGAAAGCACACATTGCTGGCTTATGTCCAGCTTTTCATCCACAAGTAGCCTCAAGTCTTTCTCCACAGGACTGCTCTGAATCCCTTCATCCCCAGTGGAGTCATTGATATGAGGGGTTTCCCAGACTCAGGTGCAGGACCTTGTACTTGCTGTTGTTGGGCCTCATTAGGTTCACATAAACCAAGTTCTCAAGATAACCCAGATCCCCCTGGGTGGCATTCTTTCCCTCAGGTGTGTCAATGACACAAATCAGCTTGATGTCTTCTGCAAACTTGCTGAGGATGCATAGATCTCAGTGTCTATCCCATCTATACTGTTGATTAAGGTATTAAACTGTACTGATGCCAAAGGTGGAGCCAGTGCCTAATGGTTAATGATAGGATCACTGGTAATGGGAATATACTGAAACAGAAGAGGTTCCCTCTCAACATCAGGAAACACTTTTTCACTTTGACATGATTGAACACTAACTAGTGCAGGTTGCCAGAGAGAGTGTGGAGTCTCAATTCTTGCAGAGATCCAAAAGCTGTATAGACATGGTCCTGGGCAACTGGTTGTAAGTGGCTCTGCTTCAGGGGGTTGGAAATTATTATTTCCAGAGGTCCTTTCCAACATCAACCACTCTACGATTCTTTGATTCTGGAACGCATGATAGTCCATTTCTCCCTCTGTAATGCTGTTCATTGTTAAATGTTCGTGTGCAACATTCCTATTGGCTTCGAGTCCTTTCGAAAACTCTTCATTTTCAGACCTGGAAGAAACACAGTCTTCCAACACAATTATTATTTGTCAAAGCTATAGATGTCTTCAAATTTTCAGAGTACAAATTTTGCCTTTCGATGATGCTCAGTGCTTTATTCAATCTGTTTTGAGGGTAGTACTGCTTCTGCACTTTCATTCCCTGCTCTTTTAACATGGAAAAGAGCAGTGTTGTCTTTCTCAATATCGGTTCTGGAATTCTCCTAAAGGCTGGTTGTCTTCAGGCATCATCCCCATGCAGACCTCATGTTGCCTACATAAGAAGACTTCTCAACTGAAGTCAAGATCCCACTGAGCCAGCAGGCCTGTACTGTTAAGTGGAAGTTTTCACAGAAAGAGTTAAGTAGGATTAATTGTATTTGGAATAATGGTCTAGAGAGGTGCTTTTGTGTGACAGCTGGGTCATAAAACTTTATACTGGAAATCTGACAACAGAGAATAATCTAAATTAGGTCCTTGTATATCTATTACGTCAATAACCTTCTTCCTTTTTGCTCCATAGATGATCAGGTACACAGGAGGATTCTACTGAAACTGACACATGACTGTCTCATAAATTCCCTCTAAGGCAGCCATATGTACATAATCTGTTCAAAAAAGTTTCTAACAAGTCTTCTGCACAGTAACAATTGTTGCTAGAGCCGTTGTGGATTGCCACAGACTTTGAGCACAGACTGCATCCCCTTTATTTTCTCATTTCCTACTTCACCAAAGGAATGAGCAGGAGGTCAAGAAGAACACAGATGGAGACAGAACTGCAGCTATTAGCAGCCAGCTCTGTGTTAAAATCGCAGGATAAGGTATTTGCAATGTACTGTCAGAGTTATTCCCAGCAGTTTTTAAGTGTGAATGTGAATATATAGGAAGGAAGTGCTGTCAAATACGTTAAGGTTTCTATTTTACTATTGCCACTTGTATTCTACATAGAGAGAGTTACATACAGTGTACACACACAATACTATATAATTATGTAACATATTTTTGTATTTTATAAACACAGGAGACAAAACCTATAAGCTATGGCTTATTGTTTAAATGGTCTGAAGGTTTAAAGGGGAAGGTCCCTCTATCCCTAATATTTTTGAATCCAGTGAATACTACTTACTATTACTTACTATCTTACTTTTATTTTTTCATTACCTGCTGAAGAATTTAAAACTATGTGTTCTGATCCCCTTTATATTATCAAAAGAATGAATTTTTCTGAGATGCCAAAGAAAACAGTCAGCTGTTTACAAGTTCCATCATTTGATAGAGCGTTAAATATTTGAAAACAATTACTTTAATCTCCTTTTGAATCAGTTGAGACAATGAGATTTCTTAATCTCCTCTGGGGACCTTCTGGTGACTCTGAGATCTCAATTTTAATATTCTTCCTTTCTTACCTTTTTTTCTCCTTCCTTCCTTCCTTCCTTCCTTCCATCTTTTTCTGTAGTTCTATGCCTGGAGTAACATGCAGTGGTGTAACAGCTCAGCAGAATAATTCTTAGAGGACAAGGAGTATCCACATTGTATACCATAGAACACAGCATAAGAGTGGGTAGGAATGTTTAAGGGTGCAAAGTCTGCCACAGGAGTGGAAGGGACTGCAGAGGGTAGAGGAAACTAAAGCTGGTGTAATCACATTAATAACTACCCTTCTGTGCAGCAAAGAATAGTTGAACCAAACTATTCTTGTAACCATTATTCTTGTCCAAATTATTCTTGTCCATTGAAACAAACTCGTACTTTCAAAGTCTCAAACTAAGGCAAGGAAAGTAAAAAGAACCACTACAGATGACTAAGAGCCTAGAATTAAAGGTTTCATTGATTTTCTAAAAGATAGTAGTGTAAATGTGTCACAAAATCTTTCCTTCATTGTCTTGGTTTAAGACAAGCTAAGACATGGACACTCCAAAATGAGTTACTTCCCCTTTAGTTTTAATCAATCCCTTTCCACCAGTAATGAGAAAAAAATAGGAGTAGATTATAGATATAAGTGAAAAGATTAACAGTTTACTAAAAATCCCTGAAATAGCAACAGGAAAGGAAAGTAACAGTAATAATCACAAGTTACAAAGACAGAGAGAAACTCAAAATGGTGGAGAAATTCCTCACCCAAGATGGTGCCCACTGAGACAGCTCTGTGTGGGGAAACAAAGACAGTGGAAGCCCTCCTCCCTCTTATGCCTCCAGCAGCAGCAGCTTGGATGGCGAAGGCAGCCGGCACATTCCAGTGGCTGAAATTCAGTCAACAGCTGAAATGCATGGGGAGACTTCATCTTGTTGCCAGCAGAAGCAGCAGGCAGCCAGCTGGGATGACCTGGACTTTGTGCCTTTCCTGTTCCACTGGATGCTGCTGGAAGGATGGGGTGACCGTGTAGAGTGGCTGTAGACAGGGACAGTGGAACTTTCTATGTAGCAGTCCAGGACTGCAAAATGCAACCTCTCAGAAAAACCAGCCTGAAGAAACAACCTAAAAATCCCCCAAACAAATAAACAAACAAACAAAAACAAAAACGAAACACCAAAGGCAAAGGGAAGCCTTTACCCACACTGCCTCAGTTTTCTCTCCCTGCAGAATGAAAGGGAAATAGCAAGAGCCAAGAGGAAACAGAGACTCTGCCTTAAGTGTCCCAGCCTTTAAAGAATGTTTGTACAACCCAGCCCCACAGTTTTGTTCATGGCTGCGCTGCTGCATCCTAACAAGATGCTAACAGATAGGGCACAGATAATAATAATTGATAGGCAATACAATAACATTTTGGGTTACCCAGGGAGAAAGCTAATTTGATAAGACAGAGCCAAACAATTCTAAGAATTAAATACCTTATTGGAGTTCAAGCCTGCCCTCTTTTTCAGAGGTAGCATTCCAATATAACTGTATTTTATGCATAGTTTTATGGATAAACGTACAGAAGAGAGGAGATATATAAAAATAGGCAGATCCAATCTCTCAGTGACATTAACAGATTATAGGTCAGATAGTTACATCTAAAAAGCTGGTTCACAGTTTAGTCTGTTCAGACTGACTTTTTGCAAACAAATTATGTTAAAAGGTATGTGCCCAATTTTTTAAAAAATAATCAACATCACAAATGTCAGTTTATGATGACTTCAAGTTAGAAAGTTATAGCTGGCTAACTGGTGAATGTACTCTTCAGATATTAATAAATCTCTATTAAAAATAATCAATGGATTGACAGTGTTTAGTAGTGCAGGTGCAAAGCTGAGCTATGTCACCTTAGGCTCATGACACTTCCGTGACTCTCTTGCTTGAAAAGAGCACGATGGGCCCTTGCTGGATTTTTTACCGACAGAGCTATGGTGTGTTAGACAATTTTTGAGTGACTTCTCTTTCAAGGCAACCCCACCATAAACTAACATTACTGAATGTTTAGCTGCTATTAAAATGAAATTGTGAATTCAAGCAGCTGTTTCCAACCCAGCAAGGATTTCAATAAAATGTGGCGCATGATCTGAACTACTCCACAACCCAAGGGAATCAGTGACATTTGTACAGGCACAGGAGTCATGGAGAGACACTATAAATACCATCCAATAGCAAAGGTGAGTTTGACTGAACTTTGCAAATTAGGTATTATTGCCTTTGTTAAGTGCAGTAGGTGAAGGGAAGGAAGAACAATAATATTTTTTATTAAATTTTATTTACCCTGTCTCTGGCACAGAGTAATATAATTGAATTAATCTTTCTTAACAGAAGCCTGATAGGACATTATATCCCTTAGAGGAAACATGAATCCCTTCCAAACTTCATATCTTTTCCTAAAATCATTGTTCTTCCTTGTTTATTTGTTTGATTTCACTGCTCAGAACACCAATTAATTTAAAATCTATTGTTTTCTTATAACATTGCAAAATTTTAATACGGCTGGGTACTCTGGGGATCTAGATTGCATCATAAAAAATGAACAAGAACACCAAGAGAGAAGCATTTTAAATACAACTGCAAATTCATAAAATTCATAAATAGCTGTGTTCAAATACCTTTTCTCTCTCTTTTTTTTTATTATTATTTTTTATAAATTTCTGGAGATCCAAGAGGGTCAAACAGATGTGCTGTTTTCCTAGTCTCTGCTTCTTCACCACTGAATATCTGGGATTCACTAATCAATAGCAGGTTCTTTTTTCCTTGTTTCTTTTAATTTCTGTCATTATAATCCAGTATCGTTGCACATTTAATGCTGGATAGATTATGGTACATATCTAAATTAGTAAATTATATTTACCATATACTAAATTGCATTATGAAATTCTATTTACAATCATGAAATTATGTTTGCAAACTCACCACATCACTAAATTGCAATAACAGTATGTATCAAGATGAATACCCATAGCCTGATTGATAATGTGTAATATTATTCCATGATTTGCACTATGATTTTCTTATTTTCCTTTTTTTAAACTTTTCTTCTAGGAATTGTTTGAGGCAGAAGTTTTATATTGTTAATTTTAGATTATGTACCAAGATGAAATATTTTAAAATGTATGCCTTATCAAAGATCTATTTATTTGTTCCCTATGCCATAATCTGCTCTTCTCTTTCTTGGGCTCCAAGTCTTTGTGCTTACCTTTAATCCCTATAGGTACTGTGGTGATATAACACTTAATGTAGGGTTTTTTTATAAACTTGCACTATTGGAATTCTACAGAAAATATAATTTAAAACTCTCTGGTAAGTTCTGGTTAGGCAGCTGCTGTTAGAATGGCTGCAAAGTAGCCAAGAGATTGAGAAAAAATGGTTCAAAAGACAACTTGGAAACTAAGTCTTCTTGCAGAGTAATTTCTGTAAAACTCCTCTGAGATTTGCATAATGGAAAGAGAGAACCTCTGAGTTCTTCCTTGAGAGCAGCCCAATAGTCTGACTAATGAGCGATTTGCAAAGGGATCTTACATTCTTACATGGAAATTTTCTCTCCACAAACCACGACTACAGCATTCTTTGGTGGAAAGGAAGGTATAATTTATAGATCAATGAGCAATTTCTGCAACTCTGGTAGATACTCTCACCACTGAATATTGCAAATCTAATTTTGTGTGACTACTTCCACCAAAACTGCAAAATGGCATCATGGAAAAAAAACAAAAAAAAAAGCTCATGAATTTTCAGTAGCTGGTGCAACTAAACTGAACAGTAATTTTTTTTGGAGCCATATATTTAATTCTTTATTTCATTACTAAAACAAGGTAGTTTATGCTTCCACTTACAAGTCAAGAAAAAGGTGTCTGTGATGAAAACAGGAATTGGCAGGACAGCTGAAACTCCTTTACCTCATAACACTTCACCCATCAGTCTGTCTCCTTTATTCTGTGAAAACTGAAAAAACAGGAGGACAACAATCCAGGATTTCTGGATATTTGTTTGTTTGGTTGGTTGGTGGATTTTTGCTTTTAGGGAAACAAATTTCCTCTCTATTTGTTTCTTGTCCCTGACTTTCAGACACATGAAGCATCTTTGACACAAACTGTATTTCATTTGCCTTACACAGGCATCTGCACTTGAGGAATAGTTCTTCCTGTCTAGAAAGGCAAAGGTCTCCTACAAATCAGATCTCGCATATGCAAGTGCCATGTAGTTGTCTCAGATAACCTAGAGCCTTTCAAGTATTTAATTAATTGAACTGCACTCACAAAATCAAGGCATGACTTAGCAGTGAGTTGCTGCTCGGAGAGCATGAGCAGCATCAGCGCTGCAGCAGGAAAGTTGGATGCGAGGGGATAATGTGAAGGCTAAAATTTCCTCCATCAATCTCACACATAGTTCTTCATTCAACTATTTCTATATTTTACACAATGCTAAGAACATATGCATTTAATTTTAATGCTAAACATGTTAAAATACTATGAAATGCTACAAACCTAGTAAGCTGAATGACATGGATATGTCTTGGTTTCACAGATGGCATTGAAATGTGGATCCTTTTCTAAAATCTGAGAGGAAATGAAAGACAGACACAAGTGACTTGAAGCAATCAGTGTTTGGCACATGCTAATTCTGAAAAGAGACCATAAAGAGCTCAGATTAGGCACTAAGCCAAAATGTAGGATGTAATTAAAAAATAGAGAAATTATCTGGCATCCTATCTGGTATATGAAAATCTGTGATAGGCTCTTTTAAAACAAAAGGATTTTTGAGAATACTTATTTATATTTATAATTAGATGGAGATTTTATTTCAGAGAAGGTCCATTGTGTTGCTTGAAGACAGCTGAATGCCTTCATATTTATTATACATGACCACATGAAATAAAATACATTCAGTAAAAAGAAGTAAAATGAGAAAGAGTGAAACTGTGCATGTAAAAACTAATTAATTAATTCTAACCATGTTTTCAATGTACTTGTTTCACTTGCTTTGAATATTTTAACAAAGCAACTTCACTAGCAATACAGAGCATAAAATTGGATAGAAAATGTTGATGCTGGGTAAAGACTGATACGAAGAGTTTGTAGATACAAACCCAGTGAAGACGATTTTGAGATCACAATACAACTGTTGCCAACTTGTTAGCTGTGTTGAAAAATGATGGAACACAGTCTGCACTACCTAGTATATTTGGCAGATTGCAATTTTTAAATATAAATTAGTTGTTCAGAAGTAATTTCAGGCTATCCCATGAATTTGATCAGTTTCTGCAGATTAAAATGTCTACAGGGTAAATTCTTTAAATTTTGTGAGAGACTTGATTAACAAAGTATTAGGAATTATTTTCCCAGTTCAGATTTCTATGTCCTTTGATGTATTTTAATTAGGTCATGTAATTATTGGTGGTATTGATCAACTGCCTTTTGACACTCTCTTGAATTCTATGCATACTATAAATCACACTGAAAATTAAGAGTGTATATGGGTGGTCATGAAGTGCCACATCTAGGGGATGTTTTAGTCTTTTACTGCATCATTTTATTGATTTATTTCAATAGAACCCATAAATCCATTGGGTTACTTTCCTAAAATGGGGAAAAAAAGAGGGGGGAAACCCCACAGGTTTTTGTCATATATAATAATTTATTTTAGCCTACATCTTGAGAATTTCATTACATGATGGACTATCCAAGAAGACAAATGGGAAAGTCTGGTGGATTGACGTTGGCTTGATGCTAGGTGCTCACCAAAGCCGTCCTATCACTTCTATCCTGAGCTGGACAGGGAAGAGAGAAGATACTCAAAAGTTTGTGGGTCAAGATAGGAACAGGGAAAGGTCACTCATCAATTACTGTGATGGGCAAAACAGACTCAGCTTGGAAAAATGAGTTTAATTTATTGCCAACAAAATCAGAGTAAGCTAATGAGAAATAAACTCAAATCTGCAAACATCCTCTTCCCTGTTCTTAATTTTATTACCAATTGTCTAACTCTTTCCCTCAATGGCACTGGGAAAAAGGGAGTGGGGGCTGCAGTCAATTCTTCACCTGTTGCTGATCCTTCCTGCATACTTATATAACAAAAACCAGCTACATCTTTCCATCTGAGTCCCACATGCCAATAAAATTATTGTGAATCATGAAAACTCCTAAACACATAAACCATTGCTCTTTCAGTGAGGTATGAAATACAAAATTACTGTTCGTGTTGAGAAAAGCTGCCTACATTATCTTAATTTTTTTTTCCAATTTGGATCTTACTCATGATCAATCATGATCATAAGTTTCATATAGAATTATTTTTCAAACATAATTTCTAAATAAGATAATTGCAAAATAAGAAAAAAGATACAATAATGTATAGCTTTGATCTTATGTGCTTTACATTTAAACTATTGAAATTAAATATAAATTGTTTTAAGGTACTCATGCATCATTTTAATCTTATAACTCAGGAAAAAAAGGAGAAAAAAACCCAAAAAACACAACAGTAAGAAACAAATTCAGATTAATTAGATATTACTGTGAAGTTCCTGAGCTTAATTCAGGAAAAATTAAATTTCTTCAGAAAGCACAGAGGGAGATAAGAATCACT
Organism: Pyrgilauda ruficollis; assembly: GCF_017590135.1. Taxonomy (NCBI): domain Eukaryota; kingdom Metazoa; phylum Chordata; class Aves; order Passeriformes; family Passeridae; genus Pyrgilauda; species Pyrgilauda ruficollis. The sequence goes on from NW_024523933.1 coordinate 7,552,392, forward strand.
GGTTAATACATACCTTGAAAATCTTTAATTTATAAAGAATGTAATAAACATTACTGTACACATAAAATTTATAGTGGGTATAGAGGTTAGTTAGAGGTATAGAGGTTAAAACACAGCTTTCAGTGGCTGAAAAACAGTCTCACATCTGGGAGATTTCAATTTACTGGGGTATACTTCAATCTACAAGAAGCACTGGTGATGCAGGATCAAAATTTCAGAACTCTACCACTATGAAAGCAGGATGGATGATTGCCAAATAATATCAAGCAATACTGGAGCAGTTGGCACTGATTTTTTGTGAAATAAATAATAACCTAAAGTACAGAATCATAAAGGAATTTCCCAATTATTCTTTAACTAATCTAGAAAAGATATAATCATTTTTAAATTATATTTTCCCTCAGGCTCAACCTACATGTAATTCTTAATTAAAACTTTTGTTTACCGAGCAGCACTGTTGACACAATAGCATAAGAAAAAAAAGTCTATTTCTAATGGTGTATTTTTATGTACAAACTGAACGATGTTAGTAGAATTTTTTCCTAGACTGCAGTGATTTATTTTTGATATGGGTATACCTGTTTGTTTAAATTGTTTTTCATACATGGTAAAAAAGATTCTTTGAACATTCAGGTTGAAATCAGACTAGTTAACATTTTTTCTTGTCCCTGTAAAAGGCAAAGCCTATGGCTCTGTAAAAGCCACAGAGTTATGGTCACTTCATAAAATGTTATTTGTGCAATTTCCCTGTAGTTAAATGAAAGACCAAAAAAACATGTCCAAAGACAAGAATCTGAGACTCTCTTGTCCTAATATAGCACTAAACTACAGATAAATCTGACTTGCTTTTTCTCAGCTAAACCAATTCCTGGCTAAGCAGTTGTTCAGCTTGATGGCTAGGGAAAGGAAATCATTCCATCCTGGTTTCAGCCTTTATCAGCTGTATCTCTTGCAATGACACTATCCAATGTATAAGGCAGCAGACTCCATCAAAAAAAGTCTCAGATGCAGGGGATGAAAGGAGCACTCTAGTTAGAGGGTGATAATACAGAAGGGTATAATGGTGTGTGCCAGTGTTTGCCATGGCAACAAAGAAGGGCCTTTATCTTGCTTAGCAAAGTATATTGTTTTCTATGATCCTGACATTTTTGCAGTTTGCCATTAATCAAGAATTTTGATTCTACAGATATGCAAGATCAATTAGAACTCTAAAATATTTACAATTCTATTTCAGGTATTTGATTTTCTTTATTCTCAGAATTTTCTCTAATTACAGCAGCAATCTTTTTAATAGTATTCTCATGTGTACTGTTTTTCAATGTTTAATTTTATTCTTCTAAAATTATTGTATGAAAACATGTCATCATTGCCTAGTGATGTCTAGAAAAACATAAAACTATGTATTTCTTCTTATATATTACATGATATATCACAAAATATCACAAAAATTATTTTTATTCATGGAGATATTTACTTTTGGACCACAATTGCTGTATCAACTTTGCTGTTTTGTTTGGCTTGGTTTTGGTGTCAGGGCTTTTTTCTTTACTTGTTTATTTGTTCTCAAAATCCAGCTGGATTTCACCTAGGCTACATATTACATCTTACCACCCATAGTGGTTGTTGTTCTTCTTACTATTATTATCATCACCATTATTTAAAACTCATTACATTGTTAACTACTTTATTCTCCATGTCAAAGACATCAGCAGTGAAGGAACTTTGCTCACACTCTGCACATCAAGATCTGTCCATACTGCCTAATACCAACAAGAAATAGTCCATGTTACATTATCCATAACTATCATTTTAACCCTTCCAGTTCTCACCCACTCCCACTGTGGTGCATTGGGTAAGCAGCATTAGCTGTCTATTGGTGTTAACTCACTACAACTTTCCAGTGCTTAAGATCCTTTGGCAACTGCCTCTACAGATTTCTTGTGTCTATAAAGATTTGACCTCAGATAATTAATGTACTTTTAATGGAATAACTATATGGTTGAGCTAATTTTTTTGGATGACCTATTTGATTATGAACACAGCAATTTTTGTTCAAAGTACTTCTGCTACTATAACTTATGCCAATTCTCTGATTGAAATTATATATGACTACAAATGAGAGCAAATATTTCTACAGTACTTTACACACAGATATGCCTTTTAAGACTGTCAGGGTTTTGTTTGTACTTTATTTAAATAGTCCTTCAAATGGGGAAAGGCTTCAGTATTGGCACTAGTATGAATTCCATTCAGTAGATGTTAAAAATGCTAAATTTATTGTAGGATGTTCCTTACTAACACAGCCTAAGAAAAATAAAAGTGCTACCAACACACCAAATGTTAAAGAAGGTAGATCAGAATGATGTTATATAAGGGTTTCAGGATTAAAAGAAAGGACAGCCTAGATATCTTACAGTGTTCCTGAAATAAACAAACCATGCAATATCGCGTCAAGATTAGACATACCAAGGCAAATAAGATTGGCAAGCCATACACAACACATTCTATATATGCACATTAAAATAAATCTCAGGACATGCTTTAAATATAAAGCCAAATGCTGATAAATATAGTAGGCATTTTACCTTCCTACATGAAACAATTTCAAAGCAATAGAACCAAGTAAAGAACTACTAAGGCTGAAGAATGGAATAACAACCCTTCAGTACTTGAATTTTGCTATTATTTATAAAATAGTTACTATTAATTTATATTTTGTTATTTTTTACAAATTGCTAACTACACTGTTAGTTTATATTGTCTTAGTCCAAATAGATTACTCATTATAGTGGTTCATTTTACAACCTGTAACTCCTGAAAGAATGTGTTTCCTTCATTAAGATGGAGATCATGTTTTTTCTCTCTCACAAATTAAGGTAATTTTATGTCAGTAGGCCAAAAGACATAATTTTGTTCCTTGCAAGTATTAGTCACTTGGAAATAAAGTATTGTAGAAAATTAGGAACATAAAAACTTTGGGTTTCTCTTCGTTTAGAGAATAAAATTAATTATTAAACTAGCATCTCTTAGACAGATATTATATTTTATTATCAAATATTATCAGACCTGACAAATACACTTTACAAAAGAATAAACACATAAAGTAGTTAAATAAAGAACAGAATCCAAAATATAAGCAATTTCCTAAAGGTTTTCATGTTCACAAACAAAGGAAAACATTTACTTGTATTGTTAAAACAGAGAAAAATGTTTTATGTTGTAAAAAAAAAAAAAAAAAATAGCACATGCAAATTTTAGCCCTTTTTTCAGAACTCATTGAAGAACAGAGAATCTGGAATATCTTGATATTGCCCTTTAAATGTATTTTATAAGAAGTGAAAATATGTGGCTAAAGCATGATGTACTAGATCTATTGTCAACAAGAAGAAAAAGGTACTGAAAAAGAAGGGTCAATACCACTCCTACAACACAGAGAATTCAAAGAACCTGGAGGTGTTACAACGCAGCAGTCTCCTTGACCACAAACCTGACATTCTTCAGAAAAATAAACAGACAAGAAAATGGGGACTTCATTCTTTGGATAAGAATCATCTCGGTGAAATTTATGTGTCTTCAGTATATATGTAGGCCTTGTGATATGGTCCACCTTGGCTACATTTCCTGTTAATACAAAGAGGAATGTTTTCTCTTCATTGGAAAATAGGGTGTTAGCATCTTATCTAACGTATTTTACGATAAAGTGAACAACATTTAAGAACTGTCTGTTCTTCTCTATCACCAGTAAGTGAATTCACACAATTGGAGATTGGAGAATCGGAGAATTATTGCAGGAACTTCATGAGACAGGAAAAGCAATTTTCTGTTGTCTAAATAAACCCTAAAACAAATGACGTTTTTGTCAAAGTGCAGAAAGGAGAGTGCTGGAAATAAAAGCCTCTTACATTCGACTTAATTATAGTTCTGGTACAGATATTTTCGGAGAAGGTAGAACTGGGCTTCACAGAAGTGGTGCATTACAGGCTAAGAAATATATTTGTCCCAAAGCACCTCTGCATATTATGCATTGTATGAGATTTTTATGGCAAGGTTTTGAGAATAAGGGGGGTAAAGATGCCAGAAGCTTACCCCATGTCAGATAAAGCCAGTGCCAGCCAGCTCCAAGATGGACTTGTCACTGTCCAAGCCAAGCCATAATGCAGCAGGGGAAGACATAGAGGAGGAAGGAGCAGCAGAGACAGCACAGGATGAATCAACTGCAATCCTCTGTTCCCCATCCCCCTGAGCTGCAGCTGGAGAGGACATAGAGAATTTAAAGGTGAAATTGAACTCAATAAGAAGGGGAAGGTGGAAGAAATATATTTTAAGGTTTGGTTTTCTTTCTCATTACCCTACTGTGATTTGATTGATAAGCAATTAAATTAATTTTCCCTAAGCAAGTCTCTTTTGCCCATGTTGGTAATGATGAGAGAAGTCTCCCTGTCCCTAACTCGACCCATGAGCCTTTTGCTACATGTTTTCTTCCCCTATCCTGATGAGGATGAGGATTGATAGAGCAGTTCTGGTTTGCACCTGGTGTCCAGCCAAATTCAGCCCACCCCGCCTATATAAAATTCTCAGTTATTCAAAACTAGTACAAGATGATTTTCAAAGGAACTCAAAAGACATTTCTTATCAATGACTCCAGGCTAATTGAAAGTCAAGTCAGCAGAAATTCCTTCATAGATATAAATAAACTCTCAGTTACTCCCTTGATAATTGTGTCAAGAGCAACATTTGCAAAAATACTGATAAGATCTGATAGTTAGAAGCTGGCCCTGTTTTGAGTGGTGAGTTGAAAGAAATGACCTCTAAAGGTCCCTTTTAACTTAACCTACTTTATGAGTCTATGTTTCTATGATTTTAACATCATCACTAACTCAATAAAGTCTTTCCAAATGCCACGTGAAAACTAAATTAGGAATGAGAATAGTAGACTCTGATAAAATATTTCTGAAAAGTACTTTCATTGAATAAACCCCTAACCTCTAAAATCAGCCTAAATTTCACAATGGAAAAATACCATTTATCCATTTTAGTCTTTAGTCACATCCTAACAGATGACTTGAAAATTAGATCAGTAGGAGGATAAGTAAATGTCCTCATAAATGCTTTTCAAGATCATAACCAATAAACTTACAAAACTTAATAAATAGAATTTTTTATTAAACAGTATCCTTGTGTTATTACAAAAGAAAAGGTGTAAATTAGTCTTAATATTTATCTTCAGAAAAAGAAAAGGGCTATAAAAGTTGTTTTGTCACTGGTTAAAAAAAAAGATTAGTCAAAATATTATAGGTGCCCTGAAAAACCAAGACATTGTCAATACATAAAGACACTCAAACACTAGGTGAGTAAAAGTGTTCCTAATATTATATTATTTTTACTCTCTCAAAATTATATAAATAGCATTTGATGGAACAACCTCCTACTGACATAAAGAATTGAAGACATAATATATGTATATTACACTATATCCAGTGGAGATAATCAGGTATTTTACACTTAAAAACTATTTATAATCTTTTGTTTGGCTGTTTTCCAGAGTTCCCAGTTTTTGACTTGATACAAATTTGTAATAGAATTATAGATGCATACTATAGGCACAGGTATGTTGCCCAGAGAGGTTGTGGAGTCTCCACTCTTGGACATTTTCAAAAGCCATCTGAACATGTTCTTGGACCATCTATTCTAGGTAGCCCTGCTTGAGCAGAGGAGGTGGACAAGGTGACCTCTTGAGACTCCTGCCAACCTCAGCCATGCTGTGATTTTGTGATTATTAGTGCTCAAATGTGTGTGATTATATATAGATATCAATATATACATACATATTTGTTCATCTGTTTAGGAACATACTGTATAAATTACTGGAAGTCACTGTCTTCCAGTTTCCAAAGGAGTATCTTGAAATAAAGACAAAACTTCCTGAGTTTCTGTTTTGATTATTATTTTCTAATTTCAGTCCTTGATTATGAGTCTCTGAATGCATTTATTATGCCTGCACTTCAGTAAATCTTATGCAAATTTTGGTGAAACTCTTTATGACTCCCTGCTCTCAAAAGAAGATAATTTAAAACATTTTTTACAACTGATTTTGAACAATGTAGCTGATTTTTACTCTTTCCTGGAATTTTATTTTCTTAAAAGAGTTTACAAGCCAAACATCCAGACTGCTTTCCCACAATTCGTTCTGTGGAATTGTGAGTTAGGAAACGAACAATAGTCATACAGTATCAACTCAGGAGAATACACCTAGTCTAGTGTCATGTCCTTGACAGTAGTTACAATAAGCTCTTATACAAAAATAGTTCAAGAAGTTAAACTTTGATGTTAAAAAAAAAAAAATAAAAAAAAATTGATGCATTGATGCATTGTAATGAGACTGCCTGGGATGGAGCTAATCTTTTTCACCGCAGCCCACATGGTGCCATTCAGATTAGTGAACTAAACAGTGTTGATAGCACACCTGTGTTTTAACTGCTGAACTGTGCCTGCACAGCACTAAGATCTTCTCTGTTTCTTACTCTCTGTATCTCTCCAGGTGGCTGGCTAGAGGTGGGCAACACAGCCATGAAGTTTATTGAAATGGACGAAAGGGATACTCAATACCATGTAACATCATGCTAGGCAATAAAAAGTAGAAAGGAGGAAAGGTCTAAAGCAGGGATAGTTTTTCGAAGGCAGGCATTGCATTGGAAATTGGCTGGACATCAGACTGGTAGGAGGAGGTGGTGATTAATTGCCTCTGTGTTATTTGTTTTGCTTTGTTTGTTTCTCTTCACTTATTAAATTGTTTTTGTTTTGGCCAATGAGTTTTTGTCACTTTTTGTCCTTCTAATTCTCTCCCTCGTCCCACTTATCATATCCATTCTAAAAGTCTTGGCTGTTTTAACAGTTCAACTCCAAATTTTTGCTTTATGCATATAAAATTTAACTCTTGAAACTTGATAAAAAATATTTCTCAAGGACTAAAAAATTATAACAAGTTCCCTATACTAATCAGACATTAATAAAAAATGTTTCCACTATCGTGTTCTTTGCTACTAACCATAACTGAGTGACAGTTTATTATTGTGCTAGAAAACAGAGTACCAGGGTGGGTTTCACAGAGAAACAGCGACAAGTAAAGATTTATGTTCTTTCCCTGAGCATTTCACTTTTATTGCATAAACAGTGGTCAAAGTGAAACACAGAATCCAAACAATTAAAAATATCTGCTCTTTCATAACCCCCTTGGAAGCCAAGTTTTTGACAACTTGCATGTCCTGAGATGATGAAAGGTGACTCCATTTGAGTATTTTCTATCCAAAATTGGCATGTCAAATTTCATGAGATAAAGAGCTCTCAATGGCTTAGGAAGTGAATGCCTCAAGGCTGCTTAGGAACCTGTGGCAACATGATGGCAATACAATAATAATGTGCTATTTAGTTTAAAGATTGTCTTGGGCTCCACAGGGTAGAGCTACAAACACATCTGTCAACAGATTTTCTCTCCATCTTTCAGGGATATGAAAAAAATACACTTACTAAGAGACCTTTTGAAATAAAATTTAAAAAATATTTTTTTATTCTCTTTGGATGCTTGTTTTCACAGTCTTTTTTAATGGTGTTTTTTGAATATTTATTTCAACATCATGGAGGTTGTTTCACCTGTTTATATATATATATATATACACATTACAACGTTTAGAGAGATTTAATAATGGTGACCAATTAAAATACGGTGATTTGGATCTGGCTTCAAAAAATATTGAAGAGGAAAAACTATAGTAAAAGTATAAAACTAACCAAACCACCAAACCTATTTTATAAATGAACAAGTAATAGCAACACAGAGGGAAAGTAATTTTCACTGAGTGGCATCCTGATGCACAGTTAAATACAGCAAGGCAGCACTACTCAAAATAAGGCAATATATTAAAATTCAAAAGATACTCTTCCTGAAGAAATCTTGTGCATCAGACTCACAGAGACATTTGAAATCACTGGCCTGTGGCATCTGATTATTACCCCAGAAGAAAAAAGATCTCAAAAAAAAAAGTTTCTTTGAGATCAAAATTACTGACAACATGCATTTACAGGTCATTTCATTTTCCACAAATAGAGTCGTTTTTTCTTTTTTTTTTTTTTTCTGGAAATTACAACAGAAATTAATGAGATTTTAAAGATAAAATCAATGTATTCAGAGAAACTGGATATATAGAAATGCTCCCACTGAAAAAGAGTCCGTTTCTGTGCTGCACACAGGACAGCAGTTTGACAGACTGATACACCCAGCCCTGATTGCAGAGAGATTTTCACTGCAGCTCCTCAGGAGTCTTTTAGATTCCTACACTATATGGTCAGCCTCAATAAGGTAATAAAGTCAGAAGTGATACAGAACACCCAAGTGAGGTGGATCATGGTCAGGAATAATACAAAAAAGAGAAGTCATGATTCTTAAAATGTCATCCCCCCCTTTTACTCCCCTTCTTCCTTTTAACAGCAATTCCCTGGATGAATTGGCAAACACTTTCAGCTGTTTCCAAGTAACACAATGTAAAAAAAAAAAAAAGAGTTGGGGCAAGGTTCCTTGGCTAGGTTTGTAAGCCCTCTCTGTATTGACAGCTAAAATTCTCAAATATAAAATGAAAGCTTGAGAACAATGATATTTACTCATAAGGGAAAATAAAATAATAATAATAATAATAATAATAATAATAATAATAATAATAATAATAATAATAACAAAAACTTAGCAGAAAGACAATGTTGAAGCTGCTTTAGATGTAAAAAATATGCCATAAACTCTCCCCTGATTTTAATTCTTGACCCATGTCAAATCTATGATTGAATCTCTGGCTTTGTTGTAGGTTTTTTCCTCTGTGTTTTCATATTTAAAATATTCTTTAAGATGGCATTCTGTTATATAATTTGAAAAAATGTTAGTGTTTACCCTATACTGTTTTATCTTATTCTAATGTGTACTATGTACTTCATGGAAGAAATAAGAATGTATGGTTTCTGTTCACAATTGCTTTTCATTTCCTTGCTATAATTATGCAAACTTTTTAAGGAGGCAAAAAGAGAAGGGGATTAGAAAAATATTTCAGAAAATGTTGTATGACTCAAACATTTTGTTTCTGGTTATTGCATTTCTGAGAAATGCACTTCCACTTTATACTACATTATATCACAGTATGTTTGTTTCTCTGAATATTCAATATCAACTGAAAATGAAGAACACTTAAGGGTATCTGCAGGAGAAATGGAGCTGTAGATACCATCCTTACAGAAGTAAAAAGATGAGGATATACTTCTGACTATAGCAAAATTGGGAGGATACATTCCCATGACTCCTATTTAGTTTAAATATTGCTGCTGCCTCTTCATAAAGGCTACAAATACAATTGTGCATGTTTCAGAAAAACAAAAATACAGACTTTAATGCTTTCTGTTCATTCTGGAAGCTTAAAACTCTAAACCCCTGGAGATAATAAGCACATAATTTCAAAAGTTCATATCTTACAATTTCCTAACTTTAGAAAAATAATTCAGTAAATTGTGGAATACAAAACAATAAAAGAAAAGAAAAAACAATGAAATGGAATATGCAAGCATAGGGCATTGACAATTTCACTGATAAAGCTTCAGAAATCCCAGTACTAGTGAAAGACTGGTTGCCACAGAAGTTGTCAGTATTCTGGAAAAACTGCAGCTGTACTTTGAGTCCCACAGACAGCTAACTTCTGACAGCTGTGAATGGTTCTTTGTAAATGTAGACTTCTCTCTTTGACTCAAAGCTGAGCTTCTGGAAAAGCTCCAACACAGCCACTCTTGAGTGGCTGAAAAATGCTCCAGTTGCATGCTAGGAGACAGCATGGCAGACTAGACACATCTAAATGTGTGTAAAATCTGCTGATGCTCTATTTTTCTTTCCCCATATCAGGATTGCAAGTTGTCTGTTTTGCACTTCCTGTATACTTAAATCTAGGGAACATCAGTAAGCAGAAGGAGTGCCATAGAAATGCAGGGTCAAAACACGTGACAACAGGCTGCTATTGAGTTAATGTAAACGGCAACCTAGGTTTAAAGGACTCAAGCACTCCATCAGAGAAATAACTTGAAATGTTGAAAGATGGTAGAAACAAAAATTAATTTTTTAACAGCGTGATCAATACAGATGAAACAGGATTTGTTTCAACAGTATCTTTTCAATCAGTGTTAACTCAATTTCCATTAAAATTTGTGAGATTTCAACAGTATTCTTGATAAGGAATGCAATTTTTTTAGTTGTCTTTTATAATGAATTTTCCTTTTTTAACCCACAGCCTTTCAGTTTAGGAAGCATATTGATCATATTTTTGATTTATTTTTTCCTACTATGGGAAAGACACACTTCAAGCATGTGCAAAAATCTCATCTAGAAGAGCAGGTTCTTCTTTACTATTCTGGGGTCAAATTAGTAATGGGGAGCATAGAGAAATTACCCTTATTTCACATACCCTGCTTGTAGGCAAAGAGCAAATGCAGCCACTGTGTCTTGGCAGCTGTATGATGATTTTTCCTCTCTAGTTGTGCAGTATCTTAAAGAAGGCAGATGAATGAGGAATGATGCATTAGTACTGGGCAGCCCGGCAGAAATTTGCCGCAGCCCCCCACATGCAGATACAATCTAGGAGAGACATACATACGAGATATATATTTATATGCTCTCCTATACATACACATGCACACATACAATATATCCATATAGAAGAGTTACACCTCTAGGACTTTCCTTCACACTCTGCCATCTGCAGAGACACCCTCTTGATGTTTGTCTTGAGCTGATGGTGCAAGCATCTTCTTCTCTTATCACAAGGCTATCCATTTTCTGTGGAGAAGAACCTTATTCAAGGGTCAGGCTGACCCAAAAATCTTTGAGAGGAGAAGACACAATACTGCCTTTGAAATATGATGTGACCATAGCCTATATAAAGCAAAGGCAAGTATATGTATTTGCCCTTGTATTGGTACTACCTCATATCTGCAACACAGACAAAATTGAAATATAATAGAAGGTTATACTTCAGGGAAAAAAATGCATTTAAGAATTGAAATTGTCCTGCTTTAGTAAAATTTATTAAGGAAATACCATTTTTTAGTATTTTTTGCTGTGAAATAGGTATTTTAGAATGTAGTCAGATTTTTTTCAGTACATATTTACTGGGTGATTTTAAAAATCTAAATAATCCTCATCACAAAGTTAATTCCAGAGAAGTAGCAAATTCCATGCTGTGAAACAGAATCTTAAAGTCTTATTCGGTTAAAAGTTTTGGCAATTATAGTCTGGTGCATTTACAAATCCTGACATTTTAATGGTGAACCACTTGCATAACAAGTGATCAGCTGGAAATATATAATGCCACACAGTAGAATTCATCTGGATCTCAAAGTTCATCTCACACTAATCTTCAGAGTCTCTGGAACTGGTTCTTATTTACATTAAAATATTCAAGATTCTGATCATTATGATCACTTACTCTCAACTGAAAATGTAAGATAGGCATGTGGAGTGTAAGGAAAGGAAATAATATCTGCACTCTCTATTCTGATAGAACCAAAGAGGATTTTCCTCTTGATTGCAAAACTATCTTTTCAAGATCTTTGCAAACTCTGTGTTCTTTAAAAATGGGGTTTTTTTGTTTTTTTTGGTTTTTTTTTTTTTTTGGTTTTTGTTTTTTGTTTTTTTACCTGAAGATATAAATGAAAACATTTACCATTTTTCAATTTCACATCTTTGGTAAAAAAGTCACCAAAGGAAACTATAACCTTGTTGATCAGTGTTGTCAGTCTGTGAAGGATCTGTCCAACATCTGTAACACTACAACAAGCTTCAAAACTGCATACAGCTCTTTTTATATTGTTAATTTATATCACTGAAAAAGTAACCCTGCTCTTCTTCAGAGTTCAAAAAGGTCATATGGAACTACTTATAACCAAACTGAACATTGCAAACACTCAGAGTAAAAAGGCTTTCTGGGTTAAGTCTGCTCAGATAATTTGAAAAATTATTGACTGACTACTATAAATGGAAAAAAAGACAAACGAAAGAGAGGAAAACTAATAAATGTTTAGATCTATAACTGGCTTTATAGAATATAAAAGCCTAGCCTGCTACACATAGTGCTTTCCCTGAGTAAGAAGTGGTGTGATTTTGAAACCTGTCAATTTGAAGGGACAGTTAAAATCATGTTATCAAGTTCCTAGATCATAAATTCTTATCACTGAACTTCTGTATGAAAGGAGTAGTCTCACCACATTCTACAACAAACTGGAATGATGTGAGTGGGATACCCTTCCTGGAATATTCATTGAATGAGATATATGTGACAGATGAGCCAAATACTCTGGTTTTAATGACCTGTAAACCCAGTAATTTAGTATCAAATTACAGAGGAACTCAGAAGCACAGAGTTGGAGAAAAACAAAAATAAAACAAAAACAAAACAAAACAAAACAAAAAACCAAATAAACAAACAAACAAACAAACAAACAAAAAAAAAAACAAAAAAAACCCCAAGATATTAACTTAAGCATGGAAACTACGTTTTATTTAATAAAATAAATATATGATTCATGACAGAATCAAGTCTTAGTAGATGTTTTACAAAGAAAACAGAATAATGTCACTATCTACAGATGAGCAACAACAGAATAAGAAGAAACAATGTAAAATTCCTGTCAGCAGTTTTCAGAATACTGTAAGTAACAAAAAAAACAAAAAAAAAAAAAAAAAAACAAAAAAAAAAAAAAAAAAAAAAAAAAAAAAAAAAAAAAAAAAAAAAAAAAAAAAAGCAACAATGCTCCAGGCCAAAGTTCCTTGATAATAATGTAAAGCATTTTGACTGAATATGCTTTGGGCTATTATTAAAGTCAGTGCCTTTTTATAGCAGTTTTTTCAATCACTTTTCAATAATCAGTTTTATAACTGATAAAAGCATAGGGCTAACCTTACATTAGGTGTTTCCACCCTCCTCAAGATTAGTATAATTGCCATTATCTGGTTAAGATGTAAAGGAATGAGATCAGGACAAGTTAGGTGTAATGAATCATAATGTTAAGGCTGTCAAGAGAAGATATTCCTCACTCTCTGAATTGGTATAAACATCATAATGTCTATTACTTTGTGGTTGGACCTTATATGTTGAAGGACATGTCAAGATCTTTTACAAGATCTTTCTGTGGTATATATTAGGCTGTAGATAATACATGAACATATGGCATGTCACTCATGCTAAAGAGTTAAATATTTGACATGAAACAGTTTCTAATTCTCCATGCTCCAAAAAGAAATTGACTGCAGAGAAATTAGTAGGTCAAAAACAGCACTGGGAAAAATCTCAGCAGAACAATGAAGAATAATTTGAAAAAGCTGTGCTTTTAAGACGTACAGCTTCTCAGCAACAAAACGTGAATTTCTCACATGCATTGTACTTCCTTTGGGAGATATGAAGGAGCAATGCAAGGCTAATTTACTCTTAAACAGGCTTGTTCTGAATTATAATATATCATGGAATACATTTATATGGATTAAGAAAAAAAATTCTTTTAGCAGATTGACTCAGTCAAACATAATTTTTGTCTGTGTCAAAACCTTTTGTCCCTCAGAGTTGTTAATTCATCTGGTTTATGATTAAAGACTTCCCACAGACACAATCTCAAACTCAATTTTTTTATTACTAACCTTTAAAGAATATAACATAATAGTTCAGAACTTTCATGTAAGCTGCTTCTTTTAATTTCCAGAACTGAGGATAGCAGCATGGAAGCCTACTCATTTTTAGTGAGTTCTGGCATAGCCAAAAATAGATTCCTGAACCCATCTAGCTTTCAGCCCCTAAATGAGCCTGCACATTAGTTTAGAGACTTTCCCTGAGGGATAAAGGGACATAGTCAACTGAAAGAAATAGTGTTCTTGAGAGGATGATTCAGATCTTAAGGAGGCTTTTAACACCTGTTTACCATTAAGCACAGGGACAGCCTAGAGCAGAAAAACCTCCTTTAAATTATGCTCCAGTACCTATTTGCTGTGCTTGAATTTTTCCAGTAAGAACAGCTCATCTCCCACAGGAACAGCTTCTTGCCTCTTCAGGATTAGTTGTCACAGAAGGCCCTTCTGAGTGGAATTGTCTTCATTCATGTTCCCAGATATCTGAAGTCCACTTCAGCCCCCTTTAAGCATGCAAGTCCCTGAACTTATCCACAAGCTTATCTCAGGATATTATTTAATATATGAGTTCACTGAAGCTCTAACTTTTGAATCTCTTGTTATCAACAAACTTTTACTGCAAGTTATGTAAAAAAAGAGGGAATAAATGACAATGACAACAATAAACACCACATGATGCATTTTCTTAGATGCTAATTTATCTAACATACATGTTGGATCATTAAGCAAACTCTTCAAAGCTTTGGCAGTCTGTAAACTAGCAGCTTGAATTAAAAGCTTCATTCATTAAAAACAAAGAGGGAATATATATTATTACAGACATAAACTGAACTTGGTTGTACAGAAATTTTCATGAGCACTTGCTAGCAACAATATGAAATAATTTTTGAAAGAGAACTTAAGGTTTTTTCTGTAATACTAAGTTTTTAAAAGAAATTTGTTAATGCAAGTCTGAATTTTGATACAATATCCAGTTCATGATTAGCAGGACTATATTTCCCATAAAGCCCTATCTATGCCAGTAAGACTACAGATGATATAAACTTTAAATATGTTTTTATCTCTTTACAGTTATATTCAGGTATCTCCAGTTTTATACATTGACTGAACATTCACCAAGTATGTACTAAGCCCACTTGACTTTAGGCAACAGGAACTAAGCTAGGGACATGTATTTTAGAGAAGACTTCAGGTAATGAGAATAATCCTTGAGAGAAGCCCATCTCACATCACTATCTATAGAACAGTATTTGAGATGAATTTGCTCTGATTTAAACATCATGCATGGTTGCCTAGTAAGACTATTTCAAAACATGGTGCTCATCTGCATTTAAAAAGTAAGTTTCATTTTATAAAGCTGTGAAAGTATTTCTTGCTTTTCCTACAATAGTTGGGAAATTGTTCAAGTGGAAGGAGTTATTTAATTTAATTTAATTTAGTACTGCATAGATGTGTTTCAGAAGTAGGTAACATTGTGTAAATGTAGACAGCTTCTTAACAAATCTTGACGCTTTCAGAACTTATATAGACTTCAAATGCTAAAGCTCATCCGAGGTAAGGCAGACTTCATGATTTAGGCATGATACTCTTATTTACTAGAATTCTTTGTTGCCACAATTTTCAGCATTAAATTTGCATTAAAAAAAAAAAAAAAAAAAGGACTGAAGGAAGACATAAAAGGACATAAAATATTTCCAACATTTTATTATATTAGGAGTCTGATTCATTTTCTGGATGAGATATGGGAAAGGGAGCTCTGAGAAATTAATTAATTTAATAAGGTATTCGACATTCAATATGCAACATTTCAGTTAACAGATCTCATTTTCCTTCCATTCCTGAAATAAAGACTTGGGTTAATATTCCCTTTCAACTCTCTTTGATCTGCTTTTTCTACCGTGACCTCAAATTTACAGGTAGCCAAATACAGCTAAGTAATTTCCCACTATTCAGTTACCACTGGATGTCAAAAAGACTGGCATTCTCATTCCAAATTATTTTCTCTAAGTCACAGGTTATAGAACAGCACTATGGATTGATGCTACCTGATCAGATATGTCTAGTGGAGAATGCCATTTGCAGCTTCTGGGTACCACCGTAAGAGAAATAAACATAGTAAAACCCCGTGTGGCTTTCTGCTTAAGCTTTGTAGGATGTTTACATTCCACAGGGGTATGTATAGAAATCAAGAGCTGAAATTACATTAAGACATAACTTTCACCTCTATGCAGAGATAAACTGCTCTTCAGAATTTTTTCCTCTGAAGATTCTAACTCTACACTGATCTTTACCAAAGGGTGTGAGAAGGTTCTTGGTGTATTATAACTTGTATAGCTTGCATCATATAAACAATATTTGCAGGGCATTTTGATATTCTTAACTAAAGTACATCATATAGCTATGACAACTTTGCTTTCTTTTCATTCAATATAATGTATCTTTAGTGTCTTGCAAGATATCTTTATGCTTTATATAGGGACTATACACAATATAGAAGTTTTATGACATATATCACCACCATTTTTCACTGAAACTCATAGTTTCACTGGTAATCTAATAAAACACTTGTAATACTCACTTATTTTAGTGATTATAAAACACAGATTCTTGTGTTTTCCACTTGTCTACAATTATGTTTAATATCCTTTGCTCATAAATCTCATGTTCTATTTCTTCACATTGAATGATAAAGCACCAGTTCTTCTCCTTCCATGCCTACAGTAAAAACATTGTAAGCAATAGATACTGAAAGGAGCCTAATCCCAGCCTGTAGTATGAAGACTATGGGAACCCACCTCAGTCTCTTTAAAAACAGCTTTTAATTTTTTTAGTAAATTTGTCTCATAGCTTTTTTGGTCTGTCAAAGTTTAGTCGTGTCAACTGAGGAGATATTCTTAAATTTAACTTAATTTAAAACAGACAAGTGGAAATCCAAAACAAATACCAGATTACTGTATTGGTGCTGAAATACACAAGGTTAATGAGGAATAATAAGCTATGACTAATTAATGTATAATCACCAATGCATAAGTTTTCAGTGCAGTGGACTTGCAACACTCTCACCCTTGCGTTAGAAGACTATGGGCTCAAATTTTAAACCATGACCATCACTCCCTTAAAACCAGTAGAGACATTCCAACAAAATTATGCTAATAGTAAATACCTTGAAAATAAAACCTCTTTCCATAATTCCAAATTCTTAGACTTTGTGTGATACAGAAGCCCAGAATTAAAGTTTTTAACAGTGCTGACATCTCCAAAAAAGAGCAATTGTTCTCTGCAAGTTCAAGAGAAGTAAGCTCAGAATTATGGCTTCAGAAAAGTAGCTTTTCTCTAGTAATGTTTTGAATGGTATTGAGAAGGATAAAAGCTTGTTTGTTTGCTTGCTTGTCTTTTAAGTAAAGGTCTGTATTTTGAAAAAAAGAACACACTACTCAAGAACCCTGTTTTCTGGACAATATCAATATAATCCAGCTCTCATTGAGCATGCAGCCTTTTGATGTCAGAGAAAATGATTATTCAATACTCTGAGGTGTCTGTTCAAGTATCCTGTTTATTGTAACTGAAAGAAAACATCTCTTTTAATTTTTACTTTTATTGGGGTTTTGTTATCATTATTATTAGGCAATAACAATAATTTTAAAAGCTTTCATGTCATAATAGCTGCTGACTTTGATTAAACAACTGTCCCACTAGAAGAATGTTTGCATAACATTTAATAGCCACTTGATTATGAAAAGAATTGGGGTCTAAACCACATTATTTTCCATTACTAGCGATCTATTTAAACATTAATTGTAAGGGTTAGAGGGTTGTACAATCCATCAAAGGCTCTTAATTCTTGAAACATCCCATTTATCAAGATGTTCTAGAGAAGCTAACCACAGTACACGTTTTTTCATCACTCTCTGACATACATAATTAATTGTGCTTACTACATGAAAATCCTTTTTTTTATACCAAATGGTATGAATAATTTTAAAATTTTAATAAATTTACCAAACATAAACCAGATTGAAATGTTTTCAGAAGATTTTTTCCAATTTATATATATATAATATCAATATAAATACATAATATCAAAAAGACTATGTGACATCAAAAAGACTATGTAGTATCTAAGAGCACATTGCTATCCATTTTTCTTTTTTAAAAAGTGTGTTCTGAATTATAACTGCACAATCATGAATTCGCTCATATTTTCTCTTCAGTAATACGCAAGACAGTTGTCAAACAGAACTCAAAATCATGAAGGAAGTTTACTATCATCTTTTCTACTCCTCCCGCTCAATTTCTCCTCCTCCTTCAGTTAATGTTTCCATCAGGATTTTCCCGCACACATATAGGGACACCTAGTGGCAGAAACTGATGAAAATTCCCCCCTAGGAAGACCTGGAGGAGCCACCAGTGGTATGAAATTCAGGTCACACGCCGAGTAGCCAAAACATGCAAATTTAGTTCACTTTGAGGCTTTTGCACTTTTTTTTCGTGCTCCAGTAAGTGAGCCTACTTATTTAAAAATACAAAAAAAAAAAAAAAAAACCCAAACATTCCTCTCTTTCCTTTAATACATCATAACAACAGTTATAGTGCCACTTGTGTAGAATTACAAAATAATAGATTGGTTTTTGCATATCACTTTGTAAACAAATTTTCATATTTATTTCAAGTAAGGACAAAGCTGGTAAAATCTGCCTGTGAAAACAGGCATACATATACAATACAGTCTGTACATACACATGTGAAACTGACACATGTTCTGTGGTTACATTTTGTAAATATGTATTAAAACATATGATGTAGAAAGGCATAGGAGTAGCAATGTTTTCTTTTAAAAGTCAGATTAAGGATTTATCTTTTTATTGTATTAATTAGTGTGTGTTCAAATAGGTCAAAAAATTATTTAAATGGCAAAACATAAAGCTAAGCAGCTGTATCCCCTAAAGTTTTTCAGGGTGAACTTTACATATATATAGATATATGTACATATATCTATATATATGTAGTCTTACCTATCATTTACAGAGCATAGATCCAGTATTCAGAAACCATTAAGACTGCTGAAGTTCTTGCTGGGCACATTCATGTGCCTCAAGGATCAACACTTCTTGCTGTATGTCTTCCAGCAATCTTTTTCAAAGGAATTACATTAGTACTACTGAATCACTTGGAAGTCTAATTTATACATGATCCCTGATTTTCAATTTCTGACTTCCCCTGGTTTTGTCACTTGTGAGATCATTAGAAATTCTCATAGGATGCTTAGCTTCCCCAAAGAACAAGGATGGGCCAGGTCAGGCTCTGTGTTTGAGGGAGGGTATACCAATCATATCCAAATTTTTGCTAACTAATGTGGTGTAGAAATGTTAAGCCTGCTCCTTCTACTGAGTGGTTTAACCATCAAGGCAGAAAATACCTGGTATTTCTCTGAATTTCTCCTGGTAAATATGTTTTGCTTAGTGCAAGAAAATTAAAGCATAAAGAAAATAATAGCCTAATAGACTTGTACCTTAAGGTTATGCCTTTATGCAAGAATATTAATAAACCTCTTTTCCTACTCTACAACTTCCACCAGAAAATCTAAGAAGCTATCCCCGAGGAAGTGTTCAGATCCAGAAGAAATCAAAATCCTTTTATTTCAGTTATTATGGATAGATTAGGTACCTTACACTAGACATATTTGACAAGAAATAATTTTAATTATTTGATAATCCTATGTATAGCAAGGAGATAAGAGAAATGAAAAATCAGAACTATTGTACAATGACAGAATAGTTTAGGAAATTTCAGAGAGATTTTTTGCAGTATGCCATTTAATCCATGCCATGTCCTACTGAAAATGCTGACAATTTAGCTAGTATTTTTGAGATAACGGAACTGAGTTGAATTTGTTCTTCATAAGTAGTAATAGAAGCATATTGCTGAAAGGGACTATCTACATTTCTACATTCTCACAACTGGGAATTACAATATACTAAATATTTACTTAAAAAAAAAACCAAAAAAAAAAAAACAAAAAAAAACCAAAAAAAGATATCTACAAACCTTTTGGTCCAGATGGTACTACCCACTGACTCAAAACTTTTAATTCTTTAATTTGCAGTAAAGAACAAAAGTCAAACCTCAAATCTTCCTTGGGGAAAAAGAAAAAAGTGAGGAAGAAGAGAATAAAGGGCACTGAAAATGGTCTGTGGAGACCCACTCAAGAGGAGGAAATATGTTAGAACTTCTTTGCAGAATGTTCTAGGAGATACATGTCCCACTATACAAAGCGGAACAAAAGAAAGAAAGAAATTAACATAACCCAGAATCTAAATTATACAATAAAGGGAAAAAACATCCTACCTGACCTGAGAGCCTGCAGTAAGCCCTCAGGCAGGGAAGAGACACAGTATCAGTGTAGAATAAACGTATTCCAACTTCTTCAAAAAGCCCTTTTCTTTCCAACTTTCCACAAATGTACCTTTTCTAACACAAACTGTCCCATTCAATTACAAAGGTTTTTTTTATTTTCAAGTTCTATTTTAAAAATTTTGTTGGCCTGATTACCTATTTGGAAGACCTTTTCAGTCTCAGACAGTCAGTAAACTTCTTCCCTTTCCTAGGTTTTATAATCAACACATATGCATTTGATGGCATGCCACCATCCCTCTTTAGTTCAAATACATTCTGTTTTGTTTAGTTTTGGGGTTTTTTTAGCTTTTAACCAAAAATGAATTTGTAAGGACCCATATGTCTTTTCAATATCTATTTGGCTATGTATTTTTTTTTTTTTTTTTTAGTCTCCCTTCTGTAGACACATTTTCCATGCCCCAATTACCATAGTTTCTTCCTGATCTTTAGACTTCATTGTATTATCTTTTTTGAATATACGACTAGAACCATGCATAATACACCAGGAACTCATGAAAAAGCACATCCTTTACAATACTAATAATGCCTTCTTACCTATTATGACATCCTGCCTAATACATCATAAAATCACATTTTTCTTTTCCCTTTATATAGTACTTAATTTATAAAAGCAACCTACCCCTTTCTGATTGACTACTAGCTTTAAACTTCTGAAATTTTTTATAAACTCAGATTTTCCTAGTTTATAGCAAAAGTTTTAATTCCTGAGTTTGCAGAATGCATTATTCAATTTTACATTATTTCTATCAGCCTAGACCAAAGGAAAAGCAATCTATAGAGACACATGAATTGAATTTAGAAATATTGACATGTTAAAATATAGACAATAGGACTAAAATTGTAAAATATTTACAAAATTTTTACAATTAGAATTGTAATATATATATATTTATACTGTGCGTGTATATATATATAGATATATTTGCACATATATGTATCTCAACACATCTGTTTCTCAGAAACACCTCTAATTTTGTTTAAAAATTCACACCCACCTACCTTATACCCTTAAATCAGTGCTATTACAAAGGAGCTGATCCTTTCAAGTATTTTAGGACATAAAACTGCTGGACCAAATGCTTGTGCCATGATACACTGAGGATGTGATTTCTCTTACCCTATTTCTATTTTCACTAGATAATAAAATTTACGTATCTTCTTATCAGAAACTTATTCTTAATGTCCACCCCATTCTTTAACAACCATCCCACTTATTAAGCTCTCTTTTTTATTTTTCATTGCTTAACAAGTTTTTACTCTATTTCAGGTTTCTGTGCAAGTTTTGGTTTAACAAGGTTTCTGACCACTCAGTTTGGTTTTATGCCTGCTAATTATTGATGCAGATTTCTTCTTGCTAATCAGTATCTCTTTTTCTTTCTCTTTAGGTTTTCTGCTTACTCTTAATAATTTGCCTAAGGCTTCTACCTTCTGGGAATTCTTTTTCATTCCAGTTTAGGCAAACTATTTTGTTTCTCCCCTTCTTCTCCACTGTAAAAATTCAATAATATTTGCTTTCTTTTTAACATAAAGTAGCATCTTTCTTATCTGAATTCTTCTTCCAGTACTCACTGAAGTTTTTTTCTTTCTGAGTTTGCCTTTCTGAAACACTGGACTGCTGTTACAGATCCTTCACATTCTTCGGTCCTGAAACTTGACATGAAGTAGAAAAGCTTGAAACCATTATATTTATTTTCTATCATAAGTTTATCCTGCAGATCCTATAATTTACTACAATCTGATCTAAATTATCCTTGTCTCTTGCTTTCTCAATATCTGTTCCATTAAAGAAGCTATCCTCTATCATGATCAAATTCATGTCATCCCCAACAACACTGGTTGAACTTTTTGCTGATGCTTGCCCATAAGAAATAACACCAATCTGCATGATCACACAATCGCAGTTTTAGCTTTATTTTCCCCCCCTATATTTGTAGGCATTATTTTCCAGCTCCAATCTGCACCAGTAGATTCATAATAGATTGCATCCCTAGTATTTTTCCTAGCCTTTGCTCAGTGATTTTCATTCAAGTGGACACTATCTCATCTTCATCTTCAAATTTAACATTTTTACTGCACTACTGTTAAAAGTCTTCACTTCTTAACATGTTTTAGCGTGTTACCATGAAATTATTTCAACAGTTTCTTTGTCTTTCATAAGGAGCATCTATCCTTCTGTTCCAATGTATTTCATTCAACAAGTTTGGAACTTCCAAATTTCTGTTTTCCCATATCTGATTCCACTTGATAGATCAACTCTTCCTGCCAATGTTATAAATTGAAGTACTATAGAAAGAGGGTAGACCTGAACACTTACAAGCTGTACATATAATGCATGTATGCCTTATATGCTTTTGTTGAACTATATTTACTCTTGCTCCATCCTCACTCAGGTCCCTTTACTTGTATTCCATATGAGGATTATATTAATTATTTCCAACTTTCTTCCTGAGTATTTCAGTTTAAAGGAGTTTAGGATTTCCCAGTAGTAGTAGTGAAAGGTAGATGAAAAATAAATTAGCAAGAGGCAACACTATAATAAATCTTAAAAAAAAATCACAAATTTAATATTATTTACTGTTTGATGTTTCTGATTTGGTTTAAAACGACAGTTCTAGTACAAATATTCAGATATAACTTTTCACTGCCAGAAATTATTTTGGACTAAGAATAAGAATGAATGGAGCAATAGCATGATAGTTCTACACTAATAACTATTTAAATCTCCCACATGCCACTAAAACCATCTAGCAGTGTAACAACTTGGAAGTAAGATTTTATTAAATCAGACTTTCTACTTATTGTGCTTTTTAATATCTCAGTAGTACAGGATCAGAAAAATTAAACTGAAATATATCTACAATGTTGACTTTAACATGATAGTTTTTAACATGATTTCAGAGTTATGAAATGACAACTTCTCCAAAACAGTTTCAAGAAGGAGTTAAGCTCTAAGGTTATGTAAAATATCTTTCTCTGTTATGAATAAAAAAGTATTTATGTGTGTCTAATTTTGTGTGTCAGAGAGAAAATAGCATGAAATCACAGGCAGATGCTATAAATATGACAGGCCTAAAAAATGCAAGCATATATGCATATAATCCCATATATTCAAAATGCAGAATTATTAATTCAAAAGAAATACATTTTTCAAAAATAGTGAGGCCATAAGAAACTCCTGTAAAACTTCTCATGATCTGTTCAGTATCTGTGATTTTTTTGTTCCACTATCATAAATTCCATGTTGCATATTAGAAAAGCTTAAAAGAGCGTATGTAGGTGGCAAAACAAAAGTGTATGGGATGTGGTTTGACATTTTTTCCTGACTGAAAGTAGCACCTTGGAATACAATCCAAAGCCATTCAAAACCTTCCATTAATTAACTGGGTTTGCATCAAAACAGGAAAGTCAGTGATCCTTTAAGACTATAAGTACTTTGTCCCACTGAGAAGATTTCCAAGAGCTTCTACAAGTCCAGGAAAATTACCTGGTTCATGTAAGAAATTTGTGTTCCATCCAAAAAACAGATCTTGCTTATTTCAGGCCTAGGGAAACAAGATTTGAGTCACACTCCTTTTATGTTTGCAGAGAAGATGAATATGCCTTTTAGGGAAGGCTGAGCATTACAAAAAAGACTATTTTTAGAAATAATTTTGGGTTTAGCATGTTGGAATGTTAAGATATGAGTTAACAGAGGTCTGCTGAAGATACAGATGTGCAGAAATCACATACCACAGACAGAGTATTGTTCAATGCTTACACGGGAACAGGAAAAACAGAGGGACAAATACATGTGGCATTACCTTTGAGTTAAAGCTGGATTCCAACCTCTGTGCTGTGCACATGGGGTGTGTTCCATGTGTTCCTGTGTGCATAACACCATTACATCTAATACATTTATGTACTATGTACTACTAGATTTATGTACTACAGTCTAGACAGCACATAGCAGCAATTAATACACAAATGCAAACACGTGCACATCTTTGCACGTATGCAATTATACCGCCTTCTGTTTTTTTGGGTTTAAGATCAGCCAAACACGCAATTTCCCCGAAAATAAAACCCGAATCTTAATTAAAAAAAAAAAAAAAAAAAAAAAAAAAAAAAAAAAAAAAAAAAACCAAAAAAAACAAAAAACACCATCCCCAGAGCTACAGCCAGCCTTGGCACCGAAATACCCTCTGTGGTCCGCATGCACACCTAATAACGGCGGTTATCCCCCGGGGAACAAAGGGAACGCGGTCGCCGAGGAGTCGCCTCCTCCGTCCCCGCCGCGGCCGCTCCCGCCGAGCACCGCGCCGCGCGGGAGCCCGCGGCCGCCTGGAGATCCCGGGAGCGCGGCCGGCTCCGCGGGCCCCGGCGCTGCCGCTGCGAGCGGCTCGGCGGGCATTGTGGGGCGGACAGAGTCTCTTAGATGCTGTTGTTGTATCCGTGCCCCGGCTCCCTCCTCGACCCACCTCTGGGGTGGGCAAAGGAGAAAAGTGAAGCTGAACGGTTCCGACACACGCCCGCGTCCCCGATGTCGGTGAATGCGCGTAGCGAAACCCCACACTTTGTTTCACCGCGACTACCCAATTCCCCGCGGTCCCCGCGAATGCAGCGGAGGCTCCCGCACACCGAGCAGCGGCAGTGGCGACGGCCGCGCCACCGGCTCCCGCCGCCCCCTCCCCGCGGCTCCGCTCCGCGCCGCCCGGCCGCGGCCAGCGAGCGCTACAGGAGAGGGTGGGACAGCTGCGGACCTCCGCCCGAGGGGTGCGGGCAGCGGGAGCGGCGTCCAGAGCGGTGGAGGAGCGGGATGGAAGTTGGAGCGTGCGGCGAAAGTGCGAGCGCAGCCCTGGGGTGCGTGGGGCGGAGGAGTGGCGGGGCGGGCGCGCCGCGCTCGTATCGGCATGTGTGTGCCTGCGTGTGCCCGTGCGCTGGGTGCCAGTGCGGGCTGGCTGCGCGACGCCCCACGGGGCCGGCTGCTGCCGCTGCCGCCGCCCCGCCGTCACCCGGGGACACCCGCCCCGCAGCGCGACCCTCGCCGCGGCCCCTGCGCTCCCGCCCCCCGCACCCTGTGTGAGTGTGAGTGCGCGGCGCGTGTGGCCGCGTGTGCGCGCCCCGGAGCGCGCGCCGTGCCTCGGCGCCGCCTGCGTGCGGGGGGTGCCCGCGCGCGCTCCGCACCGAGCTCCCCGGCGCTGCCATCCTCGCCTCCGCCGCCCCGGCGGCTCCGCGCAGCGCCCGCGCAGCGGGTCGGCGTCTTCATGGGCTGCCACCATGCTTGGGCCCTGGAGATTTCGGGCGAAGTAAGTACCGGGCTTGACTTTTTCTCTCGCTCTCTACATTTTTCGTTGCTTTCCGCCCCCAGTTCCCCGCCGTTTGCCCCCCTTCCGCGAAAGCCATTTCTCCCAACTCGGGGTGCTGCTCAGTCGGGTGGCAGTGTCCGGCTGGAGCTGCTCGCTCGCTGCTGCTGTCGGCGGTACTGAAAGCTGCTTCCAGCCGGATATGCAGTGCGGTAATCTAAGGGTTGAACTCTTCGGGGGGAAAGAAAAAAAAAAAAACAAAAAACACCCCCTGCCCCCCCTCAATCTGAACCTCTGTAGGGAGCTGGCGAACAGCAGCACACAGTCATCACAGAGGGGTTTCCAGGGCGGGATTGCAACCTTGCATATAGCCAGCTACAACTTTATTTTCTTTACCTCCCATCCCCCGCCTTTTTTTTTTTTTCTTGTCAGAGAAGGGGGAAAGGGAGAGGGAGGGAAAATTGTATTTGCCTCTTTTGCTAACCATAATTGAATTAAAGTTGTAAAATGCCTGGGAGTTTAACACTGACCGGGCAGGTTTTCAATAGGTTGTCATTGTGGGGTTTTTTTTTTTCTTCTCCGAAGAACTGTTGGTTAATGGATGAATGGATCTGATCGAGCTGAGAAAAAATATGCTAGATACATGCCTTTGAGTAAGATTTCTGCTGCCTTTATGCAGTGAAGCCTTTTTGCTTTGAGTAATTCCAATCCAGTTGACGTCTGGTCAGAATTAGAGAGATTCACTGAGACTTCCGATTTCTTGCTGCATGATTGCCTTTGCTGCAAGTGCTAGTTTTGCAGCCTTGAACCTGATGCCACAGGAGATGTCTTGCAGTACTGAGACTTCTCGTTTTTTAGGATGCGTTCCTCCAAACCAGAGTTGTGTCATGAGGATTGGAGCTCTGAGGTGGACGATAGAAAATGCAAGCCTGGTCCAAGATCCCAGCATTTAAACCTGATGATTTATTAGTCTTCCCCTACCGATACACAAAATGCATTTATTTTCCCTATTCATATTGCTTTTAGACTAGTAGAAGTAGAAGAAAGCCACAAGGAGTCAGAAAGATGGCAAAAAAGGAAAGGATTTTTTTCCAGCTAGGTGGAATTCGGACATTAAATTACTGACGTAGGTCAATGGTAGGGTTTCCCTTCTACCCTCCTTGGCTTTTAATCAGCCTGGGTGTCTTCTTCCCTAAACGATGAAGAGCACTGACAGCCATCGCTGCTTATAATCAGTAACTCTGATGTTTGGAGTGTTGGCAATGAGATATTTTCATGAGACCTATTTAGATCTCTCCACTTCTACCAGGCTAGTTTTGCAGAACATTGGGAATAAGCGCTATGTCAGATATGGATGAGACTCCGAAGATGACCTGCATGTTTTACATTTTTCACAAATTTTGGGTGAGTGGTTAAAACATTTCTTTTGAGAGTATGTGTGTGTGTGTGTGAGAGAGAGAACAGGAGACTTCTGCTTGAAATGAGCTCTATTACATTGTGTATAACTTGGGAGGGGATCACATATCAATTAATATTATTTGCTTGCATAAAGATACACCATTTCCATAATTGAAGAGAGCTGTTAAGAGAACTGAAGTAGGAGGTTAATGTATTTAATCTCATTACAGAAGAATTCCTGCACAAAAGTCATCTGGGGGTGCGCGCGTGTGTGCATGTGTGTGTGTGCGCGCGTGTGTGCATGTCTGTGTGGGTGGGTGTGTGCTTTGTAAATGTACAGCTAGGAAAAAAAACCACCAGCATAAAAGAGTTTTAAAAAATGTGTGATGTGGAGAATGTGTCAGTATTCCCTCTGTTGAATTAAGATGCCATTTTCAGCACTGAGCATTTTTCTTTGGATTCCTACCATGGTATTTCCATCACCGGTTTAAAATCAAGGTAAAAGGAGGGGAAGACCTTGATGCACTGGTTCAGCAGGGAGGTTCTGAAGGGGAGAGGGAGCTGGGTAAGAGGGGAGGTGGGAAACCTCGTAAAATGGTGTTTCTTTTCTCTTAAATTAGAAACGTGAAACTGAGCTGACAGCCATTTTATGTATATTTATGGGGCTGGTTGTGAAAAGGAAATCCAGAGAAGCATTGAAATTCACCCCACACTAACAGAACCAGAGCAATTCCTACTGTGACCTCACCTTTTTAGACACTGCAGGCATTTGACTCACAAGGAGTTGCCTATCAACCCTTTAATCAAGGCATGTCATCCAGTTTCCAAAAGTGTGGGAATTAGAAGTGACAGGAGAGGTTTTTTTGATTGGTGAACAGTCCATTCTCTACCCTACTGAAGACACATATAAACTTTGTTTCCATTTCAAATGTTATGGGGCTACCCTATTATGCTACCTTTTTTTTTTTTTTTCTCCTTATCCTTTTAGGAAATAAAATGTATGCTTGCTGCTCTACAGTAACTTTGGAACAGGACCTCAACAAAAAAATGCATATCTGGATGCTGCAGACGATCGCATTTGCTTTAACATCACTAGTCCTTTCCTGGGCAGAAAGCATCGAGTATTATGGGGAAATCTGTGATAATGCGTGTCCTTGTGAGGAGAAGGACAGCATCTTAACAGTGAGCTGTGAAAACAGAGGGATCATCAGCCTCTTTGAGATCAGTCCACCAAAGTTCCCTGTTTACCACCTCTTGTTGTCTGGGAACCTTTTGAACAGGCTGTACCCAAACCAGTTCGTCAATTACACGGGGGCTTCAATTTTGCATCTGGGGAGCAATGACATACAAGACATCGAAACTGGGGCCTTTCATGGTCTGAGAGGTTTAAGAAGGCTGCACTTGAACAATAACAAGTTGGAACTTTTACGGGATGACACTTTCCTTGGGCTAGAGAGTTTGGAATACCTACAGGTCGATTATAATTATATTAGCGTCATTGAACCCAATGCCTTCAGCAAACTGCATTTGTTGCAGGTGCTGATTCTCAATGATAACCTCCTCTCCAGTTTGCCCAACAACCTTTTCCGTTTTGTGCCCTTAACTCACCTGGACCTGAGGGGTAACCGGCTGAAGCTGTTGCCCTATGTGGGCCTCCTGCAGCACATGGATAAAGTGGTGGAGCTGCAGCTGGAGGAAAACCCCTGGAATTGCTCTTGTGAGTTGATTGCTCTAAAGGATTGGCTGGACAGTATCTCATACTCCGCTCTGGTGGGAGATGTGGTTTGCGAGACCCCTTTCCGCTTACATGGTCGAGACTTGGATGAAGTCTCTAAGCAGGAGCTTTGCCCCAGGAGGCTCATCTCTGATTATGAAATGAGACCTCAGACACCATTGAGCACTACAGGGTATTTCCACACTACCCCGGCCTCAGTCAACTCTGTGGCCACTTCTTCTTCAGCTGTTTACAAATCTCCCTTGAAGCCCCCCAAAGGGACCCGCCAACCCAACAAGACAAGGGTGCGCCCCACCTCCCGCCTGCCCTCAAAAGACCTGGGATACAGCAACTATGGCCCCAGCATTGCCTACCAGACCAAATCCCCGGTGCCTTTGGAGTGCCCCACTGCCTGCACTTGCAACTTGCAGATTTCTGACCTGGGCCTCAATGTCAATTGTCAGGAGAGGAAGATTGAGAGCATTTCTGAACTGCAGCCCAAACCCTATAATCCCAAGAAGATGTATTTGACGGAAAACTACATTGCGCTGGTACGCAGGGCAGATTTTGTGGATGCCACTGGGCTGGATTTGCTGCATCTGGGCAATAATCGGATCTCGGTCATTCAGGACCGGGCTTTTGGGGATTTAACTAATTTGCGAAGGCTGTACCTGAATGGGAACCGGATCGAGCGGCTGAGCCCAGAGCTGTTCTATGGGCTGCAAAGCCTGCAGTACCTCTTCCTGCAGTACAACGTCATCCGGGAGATAGAGGCAGGCACCTTTGAATCTGTCCCCAACCTTCAGCTCTTGTTTTTGAACAACAATCTGCTGAGGTCTTTGCCAGGGAACATTTTTTCTGGTCTGTCTCTCTACAGGCTGAGCCTGCGGAGCAACCACTTCTCCTACCTGCCGGTGAGCGGGGTGCTGGACCAGCTGAAATCCCTGCTGCAGATCGACCTGCACGAGAACCCCTGGGACTGCACCTGCGACGTGGTGGGCATGAAGCTGTGGCTGGAACAGCTCAACACCGGTGTCCTGGTGGATCAGGTTATCTGCGAGTCGCCTAAGAAGTTTGCCCAGAGCGACATGCGGACCGTCCGGGCGGAGCTGCTGTGCCCCGACTACTCGGACATCGTCGTCTCCACGCCCACGCCGTCCCCGGGCCAGCTGCCAGCCAGGACCACCCCCTCCTCCTCCACCGTGCGCCTCAATGGCACGGTGGCGGCGGCGGGCGGCTCCGCGCCCGCGGGCGGCGCCGGCGGCAGCAGCTCCTCGGTGCCGCTCTCGGTGCTCATCCTCAGCCTGCTGCTCGTCTTCATCATGTCAGTCTTCGTGGCGGCGGGGCTCTTCGTCCTGGTGATGAAGCGGCGCAAGAAGGGCCAGGGCGACCACGCCAGCGCCAACAACTCCGACGTGAGCTCCTTCAACATGCAGTACAGCGTCTACAGCGGCGGCGGCCACCACCACCACCCCCACCTCCAGCAGCACCCGCCCCACCGCGGCGGCGGCAGCGGCGGCGGAGGGGGCGCGGCGCTGCCCAAGGTGAAGACCCCCGCCGGCCACGTCTACGAGTACATCCCGCACCCCCTGGGCCACATGTGCAAGAACCCCATCTACCGCTCCCGGGAAGGCAACTCGGGCGAGGATTACAAAGACCTTCATGAGCTCAAGGTCACCTACAGCAGCCACCCCCTGCCACCCGGGGGAGGCGCGCCGCCGCCCCCGCCGCCTCCGGCGCCCGGCGGGGAGGATGCGCCGGCGCGCAGCCCCGCGTACAGCGTGAGCACCATCGAGCCGCGGGAGGAGCTGCTCTCGCCGGTGCAAGACGCCGATCGCTTTTACAGGGGCATTTTGGAGCCCGACAAACACTCCCCCTCCACGCTGGGTACACCCGGCTCCACCCTCCCCGACTACCCCAAGCTCCCCGCCGCCTACACGTACTCCCCCAACTATGACCTTAGGCGTGCCCACCAGTACTTGCACCCGGGGCCGGGGGATGCCAGGCTCCGGGAGACGGTGCTCTACAGCCCCCCGAGTACTGTCTATGTAGAGCCCAACAGGAACGAGTATCTGGAGCTAAAAGCAAAACTAAACGCAGAGCCGGACTACCTCGAAGTGCTGGAAAAACAGACCACATTCAGCCAGTTCTGAGAAACAGCCCCCCCGCCCCCCGTCCCCTCGCCAGTCTCAGCAGCTCCTTCTCTAGAGTATTTGTATTTAACAACCACACGCAAAACAAAGAAACGTAAATGCTGACCTCCCTATACACACACACCTCGCCCCCCTCCTCTTTTTCCCCCTTTAATTCATTTTATTGTAGGGTGAAGTGCCTTGGCACAGGACTTTTCAGCTTCGGGGAATGATTCTGAAAGGGTGTGCTGTTCAGTTTGGTTTGGTTTTGTTTTTTTTTTTTTTTTTTATTTTTTTCTCTGTTACTGCATTTGGAAGTCGGAAACCACCTATTGTGTAAAATGGGCACAACACTGGCGTTGTGCCGATGTCCATGTGTGTTTGAGGAAGGTGGCAGGAGGTTCTATGCTTTCTTGTCAGGTCACATTCAGGTCCTGCTTTTTTTTTTTTTCCCCTTGTTTTTTTTTGGGGTTTTTTTTGCTTTTGCTTTTTGTTGTTTATTTTTTTTTCTTTTGCAGGCATTCTTTATTTTAGTTTTCTCTATGGTTGAAGAGTACAGCGCACATTTTCCCCTTTTAGCCATGGGTGAGTCTAAATGGCTTTTATGGAGAGATTAGCACACCCCGACTTTAATACAAGGTTTCCTTTTTTTAAGGATGTGTTTGTATACTTTCTGGACTTTTGAATTAAAAAAAAATATATATTATGATCTTTAAAGGGATCACTGTAGATGTGGACAAATCATTAAAGAGTGCAGAGATATATGATCCATAACTGCTTAGTGGAAATAACTTATTGATGAAATATAAAAAAATATTTTATTGTAGCACCTATTTTTATATGCACATTAGCATTTCTCTTTCCTTCACTATTTTAGGGCCTAATCTTGCAAATTTTTAACTCACTTGAGTATCTCTATTTGTGAAAGAAGTCCCAGCTTAGGCCTTCATCTTGCAGGCACTTAAGCACATGAACAACTTTACCAATGCGTGTAGTTCTGGAGACTCACTCATTGGGCAAAGTTTGTCAAAAGTCCAAAAAATTAGGATAGAGGATGCAGAATTCTTCTTAAAAGTAAAAATACTGGAATGTTTGAGTGTTTTGTTTTCTGGGGTATTTTGTGGGTTTTTTTTTTTTTTTAGGATGGGGTCCAAAGGTTGTGGATTGCTTTAAAGTATTGCACTACAGTGAGAGCTTTTTTCCCAAATCTGATATAGTATCAGAAAGACGTTTTAAATCTCTATAGATAATGCCAGTTATGACCAAATCTTAACAGACAATC
This sequence comes from Pyrgilauda ruficollis, assembly GCF_017590135.1. NCBI lineage: Eukaryota > Metazoa > Chordata > Aves > Passeriformes > Passeridae > Pyrgilauda > Pyrgilauda ruficollis. The sequence goes on from NW_024523933.1 coordinate 7,584,304, forward strand.
TGAGACATAAAATCTGATCACAATAGGAAAAAAACAAAAAATCATGTTTCTCTATTGAAAAAATGCGTCTTTCAGCAACGTCCTGCTCAGGAGTCTGGTTGGGCAAACTAGTGAGGGACATGTAGAAGGCATTCATTTTATCAGTAAAAAAAGTTTCATTTTTGATTTGTCAGTTTCATTTTTTCTTTTTTTTTTTTTAATTTTGTATTAGTTAACCAAAATATAATGATTTTGCAACTGTTGTAGCCAGTTTATGATTGTTTAGTTGAGTACAATTGCACTTGTACAGATCCACATGTTTACTGGCATCCTGAAAGACCAAATGATGGACTTTACACATCTCTATAAAATGTCTTTACCCCTTTGGGCAGCAGGCAATGGCAAGGATATTCATAAACACAGCATCACTGTAAGATGGGACAACTGATGTCTCATATGTATCCCAGCACATGTGATTTTTTAATAGTTTCTGAATAAACACTTGGTAAATATTTCAAATGTAAGATCCTGAAGTAATGAGTATCTGAACTTTAAAATTTCTGGCCAAAATAATCTGTTTGTGCATTGGATTCTCTTTACTAGCAGTTAAGGCTCATCAAAAAAATCTAACGTTTCTAGGCAAAACATAATGTGTTCCCTGTTTTCGAAACCTGACATGTGGTAATTACCAGCGTACATAACATGGATCAGAAAGCAACACAGGGGTATATGTTTCAAAAACACATCGAATAGGATAGTTTTATATTTGCATTTTTTTTCCTTACTGAGGTGTTCTTTAATATATGGAACAGGGTAAGTGATATTTTACGTGTTTTCTTTCTTCATTAGGTTATTATATTTAATATTGTTCCCAGAGTTGCTCACTAGTACATCTTTTATTGCAAAAGGGCTCTGTTCTATTCTGAATTTCCTACCCATGTACAATCTGTCACTTTCTACAAAAAACAAAGCTGTATAACTGGTCTGTTGGAAATGAAGAAAAATGTTTTCTTGGCGTGTGTTCTTCCCTCTATGCCACCCACACTGAGCAAAAGCAAAAAAAAAATATCAAAAAACAAGCATGACTGTATTTAGCTTGGACAGTTTAGTAAGTGGAGTGTTATTTCAGTTTGAAATGCAGAGTTGAGGAGTATTCTTTTGTCACAAGAGACATAACAAATGGCTATTCTGTTCACTGCTCTCCATCTCCTGCAGACTTCCCATTGACACAGTGAGGGATGTGTGTGTGGCTGCCTGAGGTGCTGTTTTGGAGCCCTAACTTTGAATTGCTGTCTTTATAACTATTGCTGAAACCAGTGGCCTGGTTCTTCTTCCATTTAAGCTCAGTAGAGGCATTCTGTTGTTAAATGGGTATAAGTAAGAAAATTTTCAGCCTCACTGACTTTGCCAGAGAAAGGCTAGCTCAGAAAGGATTGAAGAAGAAGCTTCTGCAAACTTTGTGTCTGTTCAGGTGTATATATATATCTTTCCTGTGTGGTTCTAAACTCATATTTATGAGCTTGCATAGGTGTCAGTACAAGCATAGGATGAGGTCCTTAGTGTGAAAGGTACATTTTGCATGGCATTCTGCCACAAAGAGGCAGCATCTGCAAATGAGTAAATGAGCAGGAATTGCTTGGATTTGTAAGAAATAGCTGAAAGAAATCCCTTGACATTCTGTTTATGTTTGCATTCTGACACTGCCATTTCTGAGGTCGGTAGTACTGCTGCTTCCATGTGTTCTACATGCATTTAATAATTGCTAATGAAGGATTTTTCTAATGGTCTACACTACAACCCAAACAATTAATTTAAATCTTTTTGACAACTCACCTTCAGTAGAAAAAATCATGTTATCACTTGCGTTACTGGAGAAAAAGATTAAATTACAGCAATTACCTACAGAAAGTGCATTCCTGAAGATAAATCCTTGAAAAATAATACAGAATGAAAAATAATATTCTTTAGTTACTAATCATCCTGAGACATATCTGAAAGGGCTATTTGTGAATGAGGACTTCAATGGAAGTAGGAGTTCCCACTCAATGGCTAAAATGATATATCATCTGTGGATAATTATTGTAAGAAAAAGTAGATGGGAATAGAAATTGGCAAAGGGAGATGTGCCTCTGATTCAAAAAGGGGATAAGAGATAAAATAATTTGTTTGAAGAAAAATCCACTCTATTTTGAGAATTCTGAATATTATTTTAGGTTGGTTATCAGACTGGTTTAGGTCAGTTATTAAAGTGATATTCCCCTCTTTTTTTTTTTTTTTTTGGTGTGTTTTGACAAGTAATATTGAGCTTACTGAATCACTCATGTGATCTCTCATTTTACTTCAAAAGTTCATAAGTGCATGAAATTCTGTGATGAACAAAAGAAAAAAAAAAGTGGAAGAGAATCCTGGTTTCCCAGTGTAATTACTGGAAAGAAAACATGAGTGAGACCCCCTTCCCTTCCCTTCCCTTCCCTTCCCTTCCCTTCCCTTCCCTCCCATATTTCATATTTTACTCTCATCTTTAACAAAATGAGCTGAATTTCAAGTGGTTAATCCCAGAAGATATAGCCTAGAATTTCTAGACATTCCTACACACTGTTTGAAACACCAGATGTTATGTCAGTCCTCTCATCAGTTAAAAGTCTGACAAAAATGCAGCTTCCACTTCAGTAGTTCTAGAGCCCACATTCTCACACCTTTATTTTTAATACACATATCTTTACCATCCAGTATTTTAATGGTCACTTAAGGTTGTGAAAACATCTTCAGCTGGTTCTGCATACTGTAATATTTAATTTCTTAATGTTTTCCTATGTTTTAACTTTTTTTATGAAGCTATAGGTATTTCTTAGAGGAATTCCTTTTAGGAAAACAGATACAGTGGTAACATTTTTCATATCACATAGTAACTTAGTTATTATTTAGTTACTGGAGTAATTTTTAAAAGCTGTTAAAGAGCATAAAAATGAGCTTATGACCTTTATGTGGTAAACACAATGTAGAAGATACATCTGGAAAGGCAAGAATAGCTAATTGTGGTTGTTAGAAAATAGGAAGGCAAGATCCTGGTTTTGTAGGTTGTTTAGATCTCTGTTTAGCTGGAGCTAAAATGTCTGACCAGCATGTTGTTTCTTACAGAAACTTAAGAGTCTGTTTAATGCATATGGTTCCCTCTCAGGGGGCCGAGTCCATTAAGGCACTACAATCCTGAAGGACAGGGTAAACAAGAACTCCTTCATTTTTAGAGGGCAGGTTCTTTATATTGCTCAGTGTCTCCAGGGAACCTGAATAGCCTTTCATTAGGTTACAGAGTGGCATACTGAATTACAGCGTCTCCAAACCAGAGAAGGAGGCTGAAATCTTTTGCTGTCTTATGCAGAACTGAGAATGCTATTGGCACTACTGGCATTAAACAAGAAAAATGGGGAGAGAAGAGGAAGTGAATGGCAGACACAATGCCATAGCTGTCAGCATTCAAACAGTCGTCACATTTCTATTGATTATTTGATTGTAGGGAACTTGTACCTCTATTCTGCAGCATCCACTTACCCTGGAAAATGTAGGACCTCAAGCTAAGGAAAGACAAGAGGATGGAGGAGTAGATGAGTGAGGTATTTCTGTGAGAGAAGTGGGCAGGATAGCAGCAATCTGAATGGGGCAGCCACACTATTTGTTTTTTCACAACTCTTCTAAGAAGCTTTGCAATGTGTTTTGCTGAAAAGAGAGCGCACAGATCTCCTTGCAGTCCAGCAATACTGTCTTATATAATTGTGTTTTTCCATTTGTGTATAAATAGTATCCTAATATTACAAGTTTTTGCAATTTATTTTTTTCCTGTTCATCATTCAGCTACATTTCAGAATTTCTAGCAGTATGTTGATACTCCAGAAATGCTAAACACTGTTACGCTTTCAAATAATTGTTTATTCTTAAAACACTGAACAGAACAGAGGTGGGGCAGAAAAAAAAGGCATATTTAGGTCCTAGGAACAAGAAGCATCTAGTTAATTGAATATACAAAAAAATAAAGTGTAATGAAGTTTGTAATTAAATGGTTATCAAATTAACTACTTAACTTACAGCTAATGGGCCGCATTTTGATTCTAGTTGTGTAAGTACACAACTGGATTCCATTGACTTGAGGAACTTGCAAAATATTTACCTTGCTCTTGTTATTCTGGCTTTTTGTCATTGAAATAAGCCATTCTCTTAATATTTTTGTTTTGTACAGTAAAAATTTGAATACACTAATTACAGACATTAGTAGCTCTGTTATGTATCTCCAAAATGAATCACATCTATTTCCAATCTGCTGACAAATTACCTGAACACTGATGTGTTCAGTGATATGGCACTGTAAAGTTTATCTTGGACCCATATTGTCCTGATTATATGGGAAGTACAGTTTACATCCACAGATACACATGTGGCTCTTCAGAAGGATGAACCACATGTACAGACAACATATCTCTATTTAATTCTGTGGACTTGGTCCCGAAACCTGGAATTAGATGAAATACCTATTGATAAAAATTGTTCCCTTTGTGGTGTTTTTGCCATGGAAGATGCAACTACTTCTGCTGCAATTTTGCAGGCTTATATTTACAGTATTTTTAAATTTTGCAGAAAACTTTAGACCATGTCAAACATAAATGACTTTTTTTTCTGGCTGGACCCAAATTACTATTTGTATATCATGACATGGTTCTGGGTGATCTTCCAAAAATATCCAGACTGGGATAAGATAAAAGATTGAAATAATAATTGTGTGGTTCAATATTTAATGTAATAAAATATTTTTTTTCATGATTTCAACAGTATATCTGATTTTGTGAACACTAGATAATTAACACATTTGGTAATTTTGTGTCATTTCTGTGGCAAAAAGTTTATGTTTATATTTGAGGAAGGGGAAAAAGTATGAGATTGCTTTTGTCAGATGTCATATCAACTTTATTCAAAAACGCTTAGAGCAAAAGCACTGAATTAAATTCTTCAAACTTGAAAGGTAAAAGTCTAGTCCAATTTTTGAATTTCTGAAAATATTGTTTAATTATCAACTAGATTATTATTATTTGAAACATCTGTATTTTTTTACCAGCTGTACTTTAAAAAACAAACATATGTGTGTGTGTATATGTATATGAAAGTGTGTGTGTACATATATTTAAGTATGCATATATACATATATATGTATGCCTACACTTAAATCTACCTTTATTTCTTTAACTAAAATTGTCTTTACTGTGATGTAAGAATATTTCCATGTAATTAGTGAGAGCTTTTAGGCTTGGAATGAAAGAAAAGTTCGTCATAGAGCATATGTAGGAGATAAGTGCTATATCCAAGTAATCGCCAGAAAATCAGTCCAGTCATACACTGCTTCAACTTTTCTAATATAGTAATACAAATTTTGGGTTGGAGTTGCTAGGAACAAAAGTTTGGGCTCAAATCCAGTTTTCAAGTGACTGATTATGGATTGAGGGGCATTAATATTCCAGTATTTTAAGCCTCTACATTTGGCATAATATCACATGGCAAAACTGGCCTGAAACTGACTTTCTGTAACTTTACTACTAAAGCAATTAATTTGTCCAGTCAAATGGATAAATAGACACATAAATGTATTTTTGACAAAGGCAAGAGTTCTTAGAAAGGTCTTTCTTTTAGATATCTGAATTTAGTTTTAAAATACTGAATACTTGACAGTGTTTAATTATGCAATTAATTATTACAAGTAATGACAAAGATTTGTTCGCTTTCTAAATGCTGAACTTTCTAAATGCTGAACTTTCTAAATGCTGAGCTAATCAGTTTTTTAGTTACAACTATAATAAAGCTGTTAGTCCCAGTGGCAGGTGCTTTCTGCTGAAAATTATAACAGAGTTGTTCTCAGCATTGGAACTCTTCAGCCATGATACAATTTTATCATTGTCAATTCTTTTTTAAAATATGGAAAATTAAACATTTTTAAAGCATTTTCAGGTTGGCAGTTTGTTAAATTGAATTGAATATATGTCCTTAAGTTTATCTAATATTTATTAATTATCCAATTTTAAGTAGTTTTCTTTTTTTTTTTTTTTTGAAGCCATACATACAGCTTTTTATAAGTGATGTAATGATGTGATTACATGAGGTTATTTGTGGTTATGTACAGTGCTGCACAGCTGCTTAGATGGCATCTGGTAATTTATAACAAAACAAAGTATCTAGATTACAATATTCTTCACATGAAGCTCAAAATTCAAGAATATGTACATTTTTCTGTTTTCAAATTTGTAAGAAATGCCTACACTAACATCAAAGGACTTGAACCACTTTCAAAGAATGAATATTCTGCTGAATCATTTATTCCCAAGTATAAATATCTTCTTTTAGTGATGATGAAAAGTGCATCAAAGGAAAAATTGCCTAATCAGTATATTTGATGGTTTTGAAGTGAATGAAAATTCTCCCATGATTTTACTTTTTTGGAAGCATGTAATGTCTTTACTCTGTATGTTTTTTTTCCTCTTCCTGTTAGAGACTGTTTATTGGCCTAACATGCTTAAGAAAAATCCCTGCTACAAAGATGTTTCAAATCTCATCTGGTTATGTCATCTCTATCAGTAACAGCTTTGGCTGTTTCTTAAGGTTGTTTTATTTTTATAGTGATTAAATTATGCTCAGTCTTTTAAGGGTGGATTTTTTTGCCTTACTTCCATCCAAACATATCATGCAATGTAGTCAATACTACATTGGTGGTGGAAATTATTTTAAACACTGTATATTGATGGGTTCTTCAAGTTTATGACATTAATGTTTAAAAACATTCTAACTCTTTGAAAGAGACTTAACAGTTACACATTTTTTATTTTAATTTTATGTTTCCCTGTCATTCTTTTTTCCCTGCGCATTACTGAATCAAACTGCCTGCCTTTGCTTTGAAGGCTGCTTTTTATTTTAAGTACAGAGCACGGCTGTGTGCAAAGGGATCTAAGCTATTGTTCCTCAGTGTGTTTATTTCTTTTAAAGAAAAATATTGTACTCTTCTAAATAGCTATTGATTTTCTAAGGAGAATCACATGGTCTATGTTTCTCCTCTCTCCATTCTTACATTGTGAGGCAGTGAAGAGTTGTGTTTGGTTTTGTACCTTTTTTGTTGCAGGTGTAACACCTTAAGCAAAAGCCTCATGGTTGTCAAAGAAAATTATGTTTTAGGTAGGAATTTTTTTAAAATTCTACCTATAGGATCATTGGTGTAAAGTTGTAACATAAATGCATGCCTGCATAAACATGCATTTATATGTACATGTGTCTGGGGTACCACACAGTAAAGATTTTTTTTTTTGTTTGTTTATTTTAGGGGATTTTTCATTTGTTTGTTTTCAGTTAGTTTTTTTTAATGCACCTTATCTCAAAGACAGGATTTGTCATATGATTAGACAGTGCTTATATAATGAAGCTTTCCAGCAGAGTAATTTAAGTCATAAAGTGATCTTCATCTTCTTATTGACAATTTCAGATTGGTTTGAAATGTTTATTTTTAAATTTTTTGGCCTGACAAGTAATGACTTCCAACAAGTAAATGGCAATGTGCCATATTATCATGTTGAACAACAAAATTTATTCGTTTTATTGTGCAATATATTACTTAATAACTTTTTAATGGTAAGAGTCTACTAATGCATATTGTACTAACATGTACATTAATCCTTCCTTAAGAACACTTTTTCATAAAGAATAAAAAGTTACTACTATCTTGCATAAAGTTTTTTCTAAAATATGAGAAGTAGTTAAGATAATGATTCTAAATTAATCAGTTTTTAGAGATATAATTGAATGTGTTTATGATGGGTAATACTTTTTTTCATCCATGCATAATTTTGTACAATGAATGTGTTCTATAATTTTCAGTATGTTTTATATTCCAAGTGTTATCTGTAATGAAATATTTCTTAAGACTTCTTGGATTACTAAGAAGTTTTTGTTTGATTTAGTTAGGATCAGAGCTTTAATATTGGAGGAAGAAAACTCCCATCTCATCAGTCTGTCTTCATACTGTTTATCTTATGAGCAATTGTCCAAATAGATTTATTTTTCTTTAATGTTAAGTTATGCATTATTTTTGCCTCATTTGCTGTTTAAAATTTGAATTACTTACTGCTCTATATAATCATCTGTGGTGAAATACCAAAAAATTCTTTGGTCTGATCAATACTATGTAACTTCAATATACAGTTACATAGTGAAACTGTTTTATTTTATGTTTGTCTTAGACTTAGGTACCCTTATCTCCAGGTCTCTGTGTCAATGTAAGCCTCACAAATGTTCACTTAATCAAAACTCAGTATTACTTCACAATCCAAAAAAAATGGTTTAACACAGCAACAAAGACAAAATTTCCAAAGTAGATTTTGATTCTCTGACTACATCCACATGTGAAAATTTTATTTATGTGAGTTGTCCCACAGGGTTCCATCAGAGTTTTTTGTGTTACATACTTTTATGTTTGAAATTTGGAATTTGAATATATGTCTGACATATATAGACTTATGCCAATGCTTAATCTGACTTCTGGTTTGTCTAATGGGGAAGGAAGTGTTTATGAACCCATTAGGATTATGATTACTGTTACAAAAGTATTTTCTTCCTATCAAAAGGTCTTCTCTGGATTTACTCATGTAGAAAATATACAATTAAGTGTGTGTATCAGAGAGCATTTTGATATGTTTGAAAAGGCCTGAGGACCTTCAAAGCTAAAACTAGTTCAGTTTCTCAAATGCTTACTGTTTGTTTTCAGTTGAATGTTGCTGGCTTGAAAAGGTTACCGATAATAATGTTTAAGCCTCATGCTAGAAAGGTACTAGGAGGGTTAATGAATTTTTTTTTTAATCAAATATTTGAACTGTCAAGCTGAATATAGAATATAAGTAGCTATAAGTTCTGAATGTCTTCTTTTTGTCTTGTCTTCTAAAACAGGGTGGGGTTTTTTATTTGAATAGAGATTGCAGGATTTTAGTGAATTATAGAGATGTTAAATAGCTGTCATTCAAACATTTCAATAAGAATAGTTGTTTTTATTGTTGTTGTCCTTTTCATTTAGCTCAGAAAAAATCAGGTCATATCTATTTTTGGGACTCACAGGGTTTTTAGAAGGTGAGTGAACAATTGCTAAGAGGCCTTGGACCTCTCCATGTTAAAACAATTTAAATGACTACTTCTGTGATTAAAAGGAGCTCATTTTACTGGGTTAATGATTTGAGAATATGAGAAATTTATATTTAGTTCTGCATTTTAAATATTGAAAAGATAACATTGTGAAAATTGTTTATTAATACTGAGAAGAAAACAATTATTCTCAGGGCAGAGACTCTTAAAGCAAGTATTTTTGTTACCAGAAGTTAAATCAAAGATTTCAATTTAACTGTCTAAATGAAGAGATGCAAAAGTAATAACATACAGAACAGAGAGTATTTAATACTTAGAATATTGCTAAAACTTAAACTTGTAAGCATCCTGTTAGGTATGCACAGCCTTTCAACCCTTGATGCCAGATTCTTATGTAGAAAGGATGTTTTAGCTATAGTCAGGACAGCACAGTCAGAGGAGGGACAGGTATTTTGGTCTGTCTTATTTTATCTAATCTTAGAATAATCTCTTTTGTTGTATTTTTTTTTCCTATTACACAGGCATCAAAATTCTTCATGTTAGATTTGGAAATTATGGTGTCACAAAGTGTCCCAGAGCCTGGACAAATAATAATCCAGTAGCAGAATAAAAATTGCTACAGCAAACTGAAATATTAAATTAAAATACCTTGTTCTGTGAACATGGGAGATATTTGTGAGAGTACTTTGTTGACAAGTAATTGATAATTATGGCTTGTATTCTTCTAACACCTTTCTTCCCAGAGGATCCTAAAGTGCCTTACAGAATTAGGGCCCGTTCCTGCCCTGATTGAAGTCAATGGGAGCACTGCCAATGGGAACAGCACTGGGCACTTAGGAAGCTAATAAAAGCTGCATTCAAACATCACTTCTGCCACTGAAATGTGTAACTGTTCAACTTACACAGCAATACTCCCAGTGGTTTAAGACAGGAAGTGAATATCATCATATACGGATTGCAAATTTGAAAAAGAAATATGATTTAAAGGGGTACATGGTCCAAATTAATATTAGTGTTAAAAATACTGACTTTGGTTAAGATTTCTTTTGAGTCTTCATCCAAACATATTTTTTGTATTTTTTCTGAAGATCTGAACATTGGTTCCAGTAAGTCTAGTGACTGATACCCCTTTCATTATTAATATATTGCATACACATATTTTGGAGATCAGATTTGCGTGGTTTTGGTGCAATAATTTTAAAAAATTCAGAAAAATATAACAACAACAAAGTAATCTTCTATAGTTATTGTATCCTTTTGTTTAGTTTTTAATTTCTACCTGAGAAACCCTGATATTACTGTCAGTATTTTCTGCATGTTTCTGTATTTGTTCAATTTACATATTGAGATGATTGCTGTGATATGTGGAGGACAGGATTTGATGTTTGTATATTTGAAATTCCAGCTGAAATTAAGCATTATACCACATATTCTGATATTTTTATTTATTTTTAATATAGGGACCTTTCATATAAAATTTTTCAGCTACGGAAAAATTAAACAGCATACATAGATCCAAAAAAAAAACCCCAAAACATGAGAACTAATGCAGGTATTTTTAAGACTATGAAAAAGTCTGAATTGTTTCTCACCCAGCACTTTCTCAATCATTTATATTGGTCAATGAGAAAATTATTATATTATTTAACATTTTAAAAATTATTGCTATTTAACAAAGAGGGAAAATTAGCTCTGTTTGTGTCTAGTTAGAGACTTTCGATGGGACTAAAAAATAAGCAGCTCAAAGAAAAACTATCAGAAATTATCTGGTAGAATATGTAGCAACTGAAGTCTTTGAATCAGATGAATACACATGCTGTATATTCATAAAAAAGGTTTGAGACTACAGGGCTAAATAAATTCTAATCTAGTCTTACTGAATCCTTCTAATCTTACTCAATAAATATTTACTGAATCTGCTAGCAAAATCACAGAAGATGATGCTTTGCCTTATTGACCAGACAGAAATTCTCTGTATCGTTCATTTGAATAATATTTACCCTATTAGAACAGCAACCAAAAAAAAACCCCAAAAAAACCAATCCAACAAAAAACCCAAACAACAAACACCAGAAAGGCCCTGAAACAAAACCCACAAAACAAAACCCAAAACATTTGTAATACCACATTTTAAAATGATGTTCTCCTTTTCATACTGTACCTGCATAGAATATTTAGAGTGTAGCCTGGATCATCCCAGAGCAAAATGTTTATAAGGTAGTTCATTAAAGGGGTTTCCAAAGAGATAACAGCATATTTTATGCATCTGTTATATAGATGTGGCTTTCAAGTAGTCTGGAGTACATGGAAGAAGGCACTCTTTTAGAATGAAATTCATCAGTAGATCTAAATGTCATCTTCTACTAGAAACACAGAATTTTACAAACTTTTCTAACAATTATTACCTTGAAATATGCAAATTACTAAATATGTGTGGCATGAACAAGTGTCATGTTTTCTTACTTACCTTCTGGCTAGAAATCTCACATCTTCTCCATTGAGAATCTGACATAAGTAAAAAAAAAATAAATTGGCAGAACAGTTTCAGAAAGCTACAGACAGACATGGAAAGCAACCACTGAAGTTAACAGCCAATTAGTTTTGTTTTCTTTTGTATGTGTTTTCAATAAAAGTATTACATTCTTAATACTTCTAATTAAGTCATTATTATATCATAAACATAAGTTACAGTATAATAATTTGACATAATGAGTTAAATTGGGGGTTAAACCTTCTTCACAAAGAATGAGTCATTGATGCGTGTAAGGAAAAAAAACAATAAAATTGTTAAGGATGTGAAATCTGGTGTCTGGACTTGCAGCTATTGATATATTGAGCTTGATACTGCACGGTCTCTTTTAGACAGTTACAAAACCAAGAAAGAAGTAATTATGCAAGTGCTGATGACAGGCCAGGAGGAATTTAGCACTTCAGTCAAAAAGCACGGTTAGATTTTATCCCAAGGGTGGGATTAGTGTGTGATCTCATGGTCACTTAATAGGTTTCCTATTAGATCTTCCCTAAGGTCTGTTTTTGCAGTCCTTAGGCAGGCCAAACACCCAAAGAAATCCGTGCACTTTTGCTAAGCAAAGAAGTTTTCAATGTTTTGTGAAAACTTCAAATTATTTAATATGTATATATAAAATAAGTAAAGGGCTAGATGACAGTTACTAAAAAGAAAATTTATTAAGTTCTATGCTTATGTTAAGTATCTGGGCCTAAATGACTAATGCAATAGAGAGATCACACATCCATGTCATAACAGGAATAAATTAGCTAGTGTCAGATTCTGCATTCTTTTCTGACTTCCACCTTGCTCAGCAAAGCATTGTAGGATCCGACCTTTAAAATCTTTTGTATTGTATTTCTTCACTAATAAATATTTTGTAAGACTGTACTGGGTGCTAAAATCCTTTTCATTAATTTCCATTAAACGTGTTTTTATTGGCATATCTGTAACCATTATAGGAAGTAACAATTTTGTATTAGAAAGTGAGGTGAATATACCTCTTCTTTTATTCTTTTTTTTTTTCTGAACATGCTCAATATAAAAATAAACCCACATCAATTTCCTGAGAAAGTACTATTTTTCAAAAATGTTTTAGAATTTGTTAAATAAAAGTCTCCCTGACAAACAAAACATGACTTTGACTAAAATAAAAAGAAAGCCATTCAACTGATCTAGTTTTACAGTGAACTAAAGCCTTTGCCAAAAACCTCAAAATTTGAACGTGTATCACCAATTTTGAAAAAAAAAAAAAAACAACAAAATCTGTCATGAACAAATGGTTGAACTAGACTATTAGAAACAGCTGAATGCTATCTTACAGAATGCCCTGGTTTATATTCTAAAATTTAATTAATGTACCAGAGTAATTATAAAATTATAAAGGATTATAAAATACACATTTTCATGTACAGTCATCTCATAATTGCAAGCTATAGCAATGGATTTTTTCCAGTGCATTATGTTATTGAGAGTTCAAAATAACTTATATAATTAATAATTAAATAATCCTTTAAGATTTGTTTTAATAAATCTTTAAAACACCATACTTTAAAAAAAGGCCAATCAGTGGTTTTTAATAGAATGTTTTTGAATGGGTTATTGTCAAATAGAATGTATAATTAAAGAGCATATTTATAACAAAAATAATGCTTTTAGTAGTTAATATATTGTTCATATTTATATTTGCATGCTCTGAAAAATTTAACTTCCAGAAATTTAATAATATCACCAGGAGCTACTTATGGGTGTAAAATTCTTCATATGTCTAAACATTTGCAGGACTGAGCCTTCAATTTTTTGATTGTTTGATCAACTGGGAAAACTATCTACTCAGTAGTCACTGGAGCTTTTGAGATCATAAAATTGGTTCATGTACTTCTGTCTAACACTTTGTACGTTATCCTTCAATGAGCAGTAAAGAAAGCAAATACCAAAAAATACCTCTGAAATGCAGTGAGATAAACAGAGTAATCCAAAGGCTGCCTTTAGATTGATATTTAATTTGCAGTATTAAACACTGAGCATTAGAAACATCAGCAAATGTCACATATACATAACTTTATAATTATAGACACATATATTTCTGTTTGTACTTTTCATTTTCACTTAAACAGCATCATAGTTGTACATAATATCTATGTATGCTCATTACATATATAAAAGTCTCAGGTACTTAAAAGCACATTAGATCTAAATTATGCAGCGAAGTGCCACCATAATGCAAAAAATAAAACTGATTTCTATTACAGTGTTAGTTTATGTTTACTGATGTCAGATAGTTTTCATGGTTACTGGTATGTTTTTGGGCAAAAACAAACAAACAAATGAAACAAAAAAAAAAAAAAAACCCCAGCAAATACAAACAACCAAAAATTCCCAAACCTGCAATATGCAACGAAGACTCTTTTCATTCTGACAGAGAAAAACTATTCCTGTGGTGCCTAGGCACTTCACAGGAGAAGAATTTTTTGCAATATGATGCCTCCTGTGGTGCAGTGAGGCGTGAAGCAATACAAGAGGTAGTTGGAGCTGAAGAATGTCATAGGAGGAAGCGCCACATCATAGGAAACATTCACAAGTGGAAGACAGCTGTTGTTATGAACTATTAAAGATATCAGCAGGGTGTTCATTTCTTTCAAGGTTTCAGAAGCCTGAGATGGCATTTCCTTCTATCTTCCTCTCTCTGCTGTCTATCCTCCTCCCTCTCAAAGGTCTGCTATGTCAGGTACCTTTCATCGTGGCATGCACTGAATCACAAGTGTTCTGCTGCTTGTTGTCCACTCCCTTGCCCTCAGTTAAAGATTAGCTGGGACTGGGCATTACAGCAGCAAGGAGAAGCTCTCATGCTTAAAAAAACGCTTCAGGTAGGATTAAAGAGAGATGACAAGCAGACATGCTGAAGACCTAGTGAAATGGCTGAAATGGGAAATGCATTTCTAATTGTATGTCTAGTGACATTAGAGATATCTTCAACTTAGTACAATTATAAACTATATGATTATTAAGTTTAGACACAGTGACCACTGGTTTTCAAGGATGGCTTAGAGGATGGACATAAACAAGAGAAAACTGAATTAGCAGTAACATTGACTATTCTTATTAAACAGTGTTAGTCCTGTACATGTAACTCCTGTTACTTTAGTATCTTGTTTTACTTAAAATATTATTAGCCATGAGTATGTTTTAACTTCTTTCTGTACATATATATATGAATATATATATATGTGTATATATCCATATATACACACACTGAAAAAACCATCCATGTATAGGTTTCCACACTGTTTTTTCTTATAAGATTCTAAAAAAGTAGTGGCCTGAACTTTTTATGCTAAAAACTCTTTAATGTCCTGGTTGTATAATCTACAAATTATTTGCATAATGATTTCCTGTGCAGATTTGTATGCAAGCTGTGGCCTTGATTTCTCCACTCCTCTTACACTGGTGAACTCTGTTGATGTTTGTGTCTGCTCCTGATTTAGATCAGACTAAGTAAAAGGGTGTGCAAAGGATGTGTCCAGGGTGCATTAGTCTGCTTCTTGAGGTTAAGCACTTCAGGGTAGTGAAAAAATACCTTTAAATTATGTTCCACATCTGAGAAACATAATTGAGGCTATAGTAACTTATTTAGCATAAAATATGGTTCAAAACAACTGACACAGATGTCACGTGCAGCAGACATAAAATTTCAAAGCATAAATGAGTTCAGATTCTGAAGGGCCTTTTTCCAGTATAGCTACATATACTGTAGAATGACCCCAAAATCCCAACAGCCATATAATAATAATAATAATAATAATAATAATAATAATAATAATAATAATAATGATACTGTGAGGAGTAATGAGGTTTGCCTCATCTAAGCAAATATTAGTAATTAAACACCAGAGATGATGCTTCATCATAATGTTTTCACTACTGCATATTCTTTAGAAAACAATACCTGCATTATCATGCTGAGGGAATGCAAGTATTTTTAGTTTTTCAGTTGTAGTCAGAGGTGAAGGGGTTTCTGAGCTTTACATTCTGCCAGGGTCAGGTCTGTCTTTTAAGAAGAGCTTTTTGATTTGGTTTGGTTTTTTAATGTAAATGCATCTATGAAGATATTTTAGCAATTAATGTCAAAATTATTCTCTGATGACTGCATTTAAAGACAAAATATATGATCTCTAGCAAAGCAATATCCTGATAGTTGCTAATTAAGGATCCTTTATTCTCTGGAAAAATGCTCTAGATAACTATTTCAATAGCTTTGTTCTCTTGTCGTTATTACACAATATTTCTATTGCTTTCACACATTTATTGGTATCTGCCAAACAGAACCAAATTTAGCCTGAAGCCTGGAGGAAGATAAAAGGAAAATATATTAGGCATATGGATGATAATTTGGATGGAAAAAAAAAAAGTGTTGACAATTTTGTGCTCATATTTTTGGTTATACGACTTATATGCCAACTTTTGTATATACAAATTATGTACGATTTCAGATGTCAAAGTTTACATAAACAAACAAAATTGTTTATACAATTACATCCAGAGATTTGTATCCATCTTTTAATATTACACATACAGCAGCTTTTGTAGGAAAATTCAGCAGGAAGATCCAGGGCATTTGGAAAATGTGGTATTACAATTCTGATCAATATTAGAAAGTGTTAACAGTGTGCTGAAAAATACTTTTCTACATCTTTTCTGAGATTAATAGAACATCAGGGCTTCACTGCATATTGCATCTTTCTGTAACACTTTTGATGATTATAAAGCTTTCCATCTGTAACAGGAATTGCATATATGTTTCAAAGTATTTCAAATTGTACCATCCCTCCAAAGTTTTCATTATCATTGCATTGGAAAATTTTTCTTTACAATTATCAGATTATTTCCTTTATAAAAGCTTCTTTACTTATAGATTTGACTATCTAATTAGTTTTAATTTAAAAAGTAATTTTCCTCTCAACTCTACACTTTATAACACTTTATAGTGTTGAGTTTAAAAACTTAACTTTATAGTTTGAGTTTTCTGTTCTTCTATGTCAGTTGGGCCTGTTGCATTGCATGGATTAATGAATGCTGAATTGTTTTGAATAGAGGTTCTTAAAAAGCGCCAGAAATATGTTCTTTCTTTCTTAGATTAATATAGCAGTTTGCTTTTTTTCCTGGCTGTCCTAAAACATTCTTGTTCACAGTCTCTTTGCAAGTCAGCCATTGCAAAATGAAAAGAAAATCTGATCCTATTAAAATTTCTGACCTATAGTGACTCAGGCTTTCCCAGCATTCTAAGTAGCGGTACTGTAGGCAATGTATAGTTAAAAATGAAACTGCTCTGAAGTAAAAGTGGTTTGTGAATGCTTATTATATTCTGAAACTTTCATATCTGTGTACCATGAGCTGTATGGGGTTTTGTGATTACATATTTTTATTCACTATAGTTCATTGTGAATGGCAAGCGTGCTTTATACTAATCATAGTGTAAATTCTTTGTTCAGATCTGTGTGATCTGCTCAGTCATAAATCCAGAATGACTTTATTTGAGTCTTTATGAGATAATTCACTTCTTGTACTGATGGTCTAGACTTAATGCACGAGTTCACTTTCTTCTTACTTTATACTAGAGTGGTTCAGTGCATAAAATCATATTAAGTAGAATAGACTGTTCTCAGTAGATTCATTCTGCAAATAAAATTATTTTTTTAATTGAACCTGAACATTTAACTTTCAACTAAAGGCATGAAGGAGTCTTAAATTTCTTTCAGGAGAAGAATTATTAATTTCCTTTTTTATTTTATTGCTTTTATTCAAATCACAGAATAGCATATAGATGTGAATATAAATAAAGACACCATTCTTAGAGACTTCAGGACTGTAACAGCTCTGAATAGCTCTAAGTACCACATAAAAAGTTCAAGGTGGGTTTTTTTCCAGTAACAAAGCATTTTCAGTCAATAAATAGGAAGTGATTTTTCTTTCTAAGTTTTCAATTTTAAACCAAGAGAACACTTGTGGAAATCACAATCTGGTTTCCACATAGTAGCCAGTATATTGGGGATTATTTTTGTTGTCTAAGAAGCAAGTATATTAAAAACTGGGCTACAGAACTATTCTTGTCTGGCATTGCATGCATTAAAAGTGGTCTGTTCTCAACAGAATAGTATCTCAAGGAATTGTCAGAACTGCCATACACACAGTAAAATGCCTTCCCTGATGTGTGAGATATATTAAACTTGTGAAGACCAGTGCTCCTTTGGATCTGTTGAAATAACTAGCTGTCAGTCACTATGGAGATTGCAGAAGAAAAAGCCCCCTGGTGATACAACTTGTCACATCTTTCTCCCACTTTTCTCCCACACTTGCACACACATGCATGCACAAACATACCCACACTCCCAAAACAAAACAAAAAAATGGTGTGCTATTTCTGTAGTATCATACAATCTAGTAATATTCTTTAAAAAACAGAAAACCAAAAACCAAAACAAAAGAACAAAAAAGCAAACAACAAAACCAAACCAAACCAAAACAAACAAAGGGGAAAAAAAAAAAACAAACAAACAACAAAAAACCAAGAAGAACCACACCAGCTGCCCAAAATTCTACAATCCAACTTATTGGAAATTATTTTTTTTTTATTTCTACAACTCTGAACACTGTCATGTGGAAAGACTGCTAAAACCATGAAGTTATTAGAGGAAAAAAGTCTGAATATTTTTAACTGTATTTGAAGTACATCTTTCATGAATGTTAGCACATCTATCTCAACTAAGGAGCTATTTTGAAGTGTGTATAATAATCAGAAGTATTTTGATTGATCTTTTGATTTTTCAGTTGATCGTTCTGTTCATAAACTCTCTGTAGCAATGTGCCTTGGTGCTGCTGTCACAATACCATCACCTGACGTATATTTAAGCTACCTCATCCAAAATGATGTCTTAAAATATTTATGGTCTTTCATGAGAAACTTCTGGGCAACAAGGGAACACTGTGAAACATTTCACTTTGATGTTGCATGACTATTTCAGATAGTTTCTTAGGTCTAATTTCAGAATGCTGACATTTCAGATGTCCCCCTGTGCAACTTGCTGAGCCATTTCCAGCACTATTGGTGGTTTTATCTAAACAAAATTCCACCCTTTAATCAGTGGTATCAGTTTACTTTCCAGAGCACTTAATTTTCTAATGTTCAAAGCACACATATATCAAATACTAATTTAATTACGCTAAAAGCATTGGTAAATTGAATAGCAAAAAAAATGACTGGCTGCCCTGGTAATCTTGATTTACAAAAAGAAAAAAAAGTAAATAAAACATACTCATATTGTCCTGGCAAGACAATATGCCAGGAAGTCTTGAAATGTTAAATTACTGTGGCAGTAGAAATATCTCTAAATTTGCTGCACCGATTTTTAGCAGAAAAGAGGAAACAGAACTTCTCATTAAGAAAAAATACTCTAATTAAAACCACTCTGAAATTCTAGGATAATCAGTAGTAATAGGACACATTTTTATTAGTGTGTGTATGTTAGGAGAAATGTACATAGTTCTAGCAATCTGAGGTGAATGTTGTATGTATTCCAGTAATTTTGTGCTTGACAGTGGAAATGTGATTATCAGAATCAGGAACATGTCATTATTTTCTAAACAGAGTAGGAAATACTGGAAAGATTTTTCTGGAGAAGAATATAGAATTATTTTGCAGTGACTGGGAAAGATTAATTTAGTTTTATCTTAATAACCTCTAATTTTTACAATTTTGTGATCAGTTCTTATGTAACTTTTTCCAGTGAAATGGAAATATGCCTTCTGAAGACTGTAGGATTCATTATTTTGGACTAAAATCAATAATTCATATATAATATTTACTGGTATTAAAGCATTTCATTTTAGGCCAAATTCTGTTTCCTCCAACTATCTCAGAATCCTTCCATCCATACCATTCTTACATATTATTTCCATCTGAAAAGCAATCAAAATTTTTGGGGTGGGGGGGAGGGTCTTTTTTTTTCTTGTTTTGTTTTGGTGGGGTTTTTTTTAGTTTGTCTTTCATTTTTGTTTTGCTTTGGGCTGTTAGTTAGTTTTTTAAACATTTTTATTATTCACACATAGTTTAGTCACACAGACTGACTTCCAGCAACTTGTATAACTGTCTAAATGTAAGGCTTGTTCCCTGGGAGCTGGAAAGTAGAGTTGCTAGGTTCTGTAATCTTCCAGGGAATTAATCTCAATCATTTTCCAATCTATCTCTTTGAGGATGAATGCACAGTTGAGATGTTGGCTGAATCAATTAATATTTGCCTCAGTAATGCATGAAATGTTTAAAATATGGAATTATCCATCTAAAAGTGTGAGATGAATGTGACTTCTGTCAGGTGTTCTGTTGGTGATACTGTCTCACTGAATTTTTTAGCCTTCTCTTTACTTACAAGAGTAGTTAACAGGAAAAGGGCTTTTTAATGCAAGACATACTTATGTCAACCTTTCTCATGAGAAGTATGGATATTAAAAAAAGGGTCTTTTTGAAATTACAGTTGGCAAGAAAAGGGCTTTTTTCACACAGGAGGGACAGATACTAGAAAAGTATGTGAATATTCTTCAGAAAATATTAAAATAATTGAAATTTCACTTATGTTGAATGCAGACTTATGTCAAGTGTCATCAATTTCCATTATGAATTTGATATCCTTCCTTGATATAGGATTAGAAAGTGCTTGACTGATACTTTCCATGGAAATTAGATGTTATGACACTGGGAAAGTTTTGGAAACAGTATTTGGATAGAAATTGAATACTTACAAAAAGAAAAACAAGAAGAAATGTTTCTTAATACCATATGTCAGCACTTGGGCTCTTCCACAGACTTTTAAATCTGGTCAAGGAGGAAAATGACACATAGTATTTTTTCTTTTTTTTTTCCTGCAGTTTCTAATATGAGCATGTGAACAAGAGAACAGATCCATAACTGTCATGCTAATTCTGTCTGACATGTGTGATATCAATCATCAGAAACAATAGCCCTGCTGCCATAAGGCTGCTAAAGCAGGGGGAAAATTTAAATGATAGCATCCTTCTTGTCCGACCAAACTTCCACAATTACCACATGTATTTAGTTTCTCTAGGGAATGCTGCCTTTCATTTGTAAGAATAGAGAGTTGCAAATGATCTTTTCCCAACTATTTCATACATTATTTTGTGTCATGGCTTGATTAATAATTTATTGCTATCTGTATAAATCAGGAATAGCTGCTGTGAAGCACTGAGCCAGTTCTCTAGGAGAGTAGAGTGAGACTGTATCTCTTGGTTCATCATGTCACAGGCAAATGATGAACCAACAGCAATTTCTAGTATTAGAATTACTTCTATTATTCTAATAGATTTCTAATACTTACTTCTAGTATCTTCTATTACTAAAACATTTCTAAAACCCACGTTTCTGACATTGTTCCCTAAAACACCTATTTTCTGATAAAACCTAGTGCTTCAACAATCTCATAAACACCCTCAACTCAGTTCAGCTTTAAATATTTTCTCAAAAGAAGGCCACAATATCTCTAACCCAGAAAAAAATACCTATAGTGCTGAGATATATCTGCAGAAAGTTGCTGATTGACATTGAATTTTAAAATAGTTAGTTTGTATGTTCTGAAAGGAACTCCTGTGGGTTTAAGAACTGCCCCTGCCCCCCGCCCCCCCC